>NC_042616.1:34070389-34122889 GCF_901001135.1 Rhinatrema bivittatum | reverse complement strand
CCCAGGGACACGGCGCCCCCTAATCTAGACCCAGCTTCTATCTCCTGGGTGGAATTCTTCAAAGGTCTGCATACCTTCGTCCACATGCAACCGGGGCCTCCTATAATGTGGCCACAGGCTCCACCAGAGGACCTCAACATACCGGGACCCTCTATGCCCAGGAAAGTGATCCCACTGCCCAGAAGCCCCACCTTCGGGGACATGGACATCTCAGATAAGGAGTCAGAACCTCTGGAGGAAGAGGAACTCCCACCGGGGACAGAACCCCATCGAACTATGAGACGCTTCTTCACCAAGGACGAGCTTCCAGACTTGGTCACAAACAGCTTAAAAAAGCTGGCCATCCCGGGAACAAGTGCCTCGGGGGAACCTAAGACGAATCCACTATTAGAGGGACTCCATCAAACCTCCCACCATTTCCCACTATTACAAGCCGTCCAGCAACTAATTGATGCCATCCAGCCATCCAGCAACCTGGAATGGGATGCCCCAGAAACTACATTCAAAGGGTGCCGGGCTCTGGCAACCATGTACCCTCTGGGCCCAGCCGCCAAAGATCTCCTGGCATGTCTGAAAGTGGATGCCATGGTCTGTGTGGTCTCAAAGCGCACTACTATCCCGGTGGAGGGAGGAGCAGCACTCAAGGATGCTCAAGACAGACGTCTGGAATCTATCCTCAAACAGTCCTTTGACGTCTCCGCTATGTCTTTACAGATCGCGGCCTGCTGTGCCGTGGTGACACGTGCTTGATTAGCACAGACCAGGAACAACACTCCTGGGGAGGCCCTGGAACCAGCTGTATCATTCCTTGTGGACGCCACTTCGGATCTGGTACGCACAGCAGCTAGAGAGTCTCATTCGCCGTGGCAGCCAGATGACAAATCTGGCTCCGAAACTGGTCAGCCGATGAATCCTCCAAAACGAGACTCACAAGGATGCCTTTCAAGGGAACACTCCTGTTCGGAAGCGAACTAGAGAAACTAGCCAACAAATGGGGCGAGTCCCCACTACCGCGGCAACCAGAGGACAGGAATAAGAGAAAGCAGCAATCCTTCCCCCGGACCTCCAGGGGCAGAGGATCACAGCGCTTCAACCCATATAGAAGCTCATACCAAGCGGCCTGCCCCACAGGCCAGAGCCAGTCCTTTCAGAACAAGCACAATAAAAGGGGAGGCAGTTCGGGCCCCAGCCGCACCCCACAATGAAAATTAGCCGACCCATCCAAGGAAGAAGCCATAGGGGGCAGACTTGTCCTATTCTACCAAAGATGGGTCGACATAACTTTGGACAAGTGGGTCCTATCCATCATTTGAGAGGGATATTACCTGGATTTCCACCACCTCCCTCCGGACAAGTTTGTGGAATCTCCCTGCCATGACCCTTCCAAGAGAATGGCATTGGAAGCTACACTGACCAGATTACTAGCCTTAGAGGCTATAACACCGATGCCTCCACAACAAATAAATACTGGCCATTATTTCATCTATTTTATCGTCCCCAAGAAAGAAGGAATGTTCAGACCCATCCTGGACCTCAAGGCGGTCAACCGTCACCTGAAGATTCCTCGCTTCCGCATGGAAACCCTACGCTCGGTAATAAGGGAGATACAATCGGGAGAGTTTCTTACCTCCCTGGATCTGTCGGAAGCCTACCTACACAATCCTATCCATCAAGAGCATCAGCGTTTTCTACGCTTCTCGATCCTGGACCGTCACTACCAGTTCCTAGCACTACCTTTCGGGTTAGCCACTGCACCCTGGACGTTCACCAGGATCATAGTGGTGGTGGCAGCAACCCTGAGGAAGGAAGGAATCCGTGTGCACCCTTATCTAGACGATTGGCTGATCAGAGCAAAATCCCCAGAGCAAAGCCACCAGGCAACCAACAGAGTCAAAACTCTACTGGAGAGCCTCGGGTGGGTGGTCAACACAAACAAGAGCTGCCTGCAACCCTCCCAGTCTCTAGAATACTTGGGAGTCCGGTTCGACACCAAACAAGACAAGGTCATCCTGACACCGACAAAGAGATCAAAACTGATGACCCAGTTACGAACCCTGTTGAGTGAACTTCGCCCCATAGCATGGGATTACCTATAAGTTCTTGGCCTCATGGCATCCACACTGGAAGTAGTCCCATGGGCACGAGCTCACATGAGACCCCTGCAAGGCTCACTACGATGACGATGGAATCCACTGTCCCAGAACTACACCATAGAGATTCAGCTCCCGGACAGAGTTCGGGCTCAACTACGATGGTGGCTACAAGAAGCCCATCTGAGCCAGGGAACGAGACTATCCTCACCAACCTGGATCCTACTCATCACGGATGCCAGCCTACAAGGATGGGGAGCACACTGCCAGGAACTAACCGCCCAAGGGCAATGGAACGAACAAGAGTCGGGATGGAACATCAATCGCCTAGTAGTCCGGGCAGTCAGACTAGCCTGCCTAAGGTTCGGTCACAGACTCCGAGACAAAGCGGTCAGAGTAATGTCGGACAACGCCACAACAGTGGCCTACATCAACTATCAGGGAGGAACCAGAAGCAACAGGTGTCTCTGGAAATAGACCTCCTAATGTCATGGGCAGAAGTGAATCTTCAAGAGATCTCGGCCGTCCACATTGCCGGGAAAGATAAAGTCACGTCGGACTACTTCAGCAGAGAAAGTCTAGATCCAGGAGAATGGAAGCTGTCAACCACAGCATTCCAATTGATAGTAAACCGTTGGGGAACACCAACCATGGACCTTCTGGCAAACAGTTCCAACGCCCAAGTACCCAGGGAATCGATACCCTGGTACAGGCCTGGCCACAGGAGACTCTGATATACGCCTTCCCGCCGTGGCCCCTATTGGGCGCGATCATCCACAAATAGAGCATCACAGGGGACCAGTACTTCTAGTGGCTCCAGACTGGCCAAGAAGACCTTGGTACGCAGACATGCGAAGACTGCTGACAGGGAACCCTCTGCCGCTACCTCCAGACAGAGACCTGCTCCAACAGGGACTGATCCTCCATGAGGATCCAGCTCGATTCTCTCTTATGGTCTGGCCATTGAAAGGACTCGCCTAAGGAGAAGCGGATATTCAGGTGCAGTAATTGACACCCTACTCCGAGCACGCAAGTTCTCCACATCCCTAACATAAATAAGGATTTGGAGAGTATTCGAAGCTTGGTGCGAGGACCACAACATCATACCATGCTCAGTCAAAATTCCTGCGATTTTGGAATTCCTGTAGAACGGCCTACAGAAGGGATTGTTCCTCATCTCCATCAAGGTACAGGTGGCTGCATTGTCATGCTACAGAACCAAGAGCGAGAGTGGCGGCATAGCCTCTCACCCGGATGTCTCCCGCTTCCTGAAAGGAGTCAAGCACATCCGACCACCCCTAAAGTGGCAGGTGCCTCTTTGGAACCTCAACCTAGTCCTAGATTTCCTAGCAGGAACCTCCTTCAGACCTCTCCGCGGCCTGTCTCTCCGACCATTAACATTGAAGACAGCCTTCCTGCTGGCAGTCTGTTCAGCCCGTCATATATCCGAGCTACAAGCACTGTCCTGCCAAGAGTCGCCCCGGAAACCATCCAGTTACGCACAGTTCCGTCATTCCTCCCCAAAGTGGTGTCTCACTTCCATCTCAACCAAACCATCTCGCTACCATCGCCAGATGAGCATAAGAATTCGGAAGAGGCTCAAAGTCTACGCCATCTCAATGTCTGCAGGCTCCTAGTCCGATACCTGGAAAGGTCGGAATTCGTACGAAAGATGGACCATCTATTCGTCCTTCACAGCGGGAAGAAGGAGGGGGAAGCGGCCTCGCGAGCAACCATAGTCCGCTGGATCAAAGAAGTCATCAAGGCGGCCTACGTAGAAGCAGGCAAGCCACCGCATTTACAAGTCAAGGCCCAATCTACTAGAGCCCAGGCAGTGTCCTGGGCGGAAACCAAGATGCTATCACCCACCGAGATCTGCAGGGCGGCGACATGGTCCTCCATCCACACCTTCTCCAGGTTTTACCGCCTGGATGTTCAGACTCGGGAGGAACACAGCATTTGCAAGGGCAGTACTAAGTGGGTCACGGGCAGCCTCCCACCCAGTTCGGGAGTAGCTTTTATACATCCCATTGGTCCTGAGTCCATCTGCTACACGCTAGGAAATGGAGAAATTACTTACCTGTTAATTTCGTTTTCCTTAATGTAGACAGATGGACTCTGCATCCCACCCACGGCTACTGTTACTCATGGAATTCTCGGGGGACATCCCCGGGATCGAGTGATTCACAGGTAAGCCATGATTCCCTTCATCTAGGTCACCAGCCTACCGGGTGTCGACGTTTCTCGGTTAGGGGCACTGGCGGTCTCCAGCTATAGCTAATTCAACCAGTTCAAATGAATTAAGTTAACCAAGTTATAAAGTTAATCAAGTTATTCGGTCATACATATATCCACAATGCTTTTCGAGGAGAAAACTGAAGAGCACTGTCCTGCCAAGAGTCGCCCCGGAAACCATCCAGTTACGCAGGGGTATATGTACTAGGTCTTGACGTCAAATTGAAATCTGATCCGTCTCCAACTGCTATCAGGAGTACACTATACCCATTGGTCCTGAGTCCATCTGTCTACACTAAGGAAAACGAAATTATCAGGTAAGTAATTTCTCCAATGTTTTGGGAGGGGTATAACATGGGGAGAGAAATTCCAGGGTATTTGGCATTAAGACTCAAGGCGCTAGTCTCAGCAATAGTTCTGATTGAACTGGAGGTACAAAGATATGAGAGAACTCCCAGGTCACAAAAACAAAAAAAAGGGAAGAGTAGGGGATGGGGATAAATGAGGGAGGGTAGGTGGGAGAGGAGTGTAACAGGATAGAAAGGGAAAGTATTTCTTAGTAATTGTAGTGAGGAAGAGGAGAAAATGAAGAGATGAATTTGTGTTGCAGCCGGTGGAAGGACTCTTGACATTAGGACAAGAGTCTGAGACATTACATAAGAACATAAGAAATTGCCATGCTGGGTCAGACCCAAGGGCATCCTGTTTCCAACAGAGGCCAAACCAGTCCACAAGAATCTGGCAAGTACCCAAACACTAAGAAGATCCCTTGCTACTGATGCCAGTAATAGCAGAGGCTATTTCTAAGTCAGTTTAATTAATAGCAGGTAATGGACTTCTCCTCCAAGAACTTATCCAATCCTTTTTTAAACACAGCTACACTAACTGCACTAACCACATCCTCTGGCAACAAATTCCAGAGTTTAATTGTGCGTTGAGTGGAAAAGAATTTTCTGTGACTAGTCTTAAATGTGCTACTTGCTAACTTCATGGAGTACCCCTTGTCCTATTATCCGAAAGTGTAAATAACCGATTTACATCTACTCATTCGAGACCTCTCATGATCTTAAAGACCTCTATCATATCCCCCCTCAGCCATCACTTCTCCAAGCTGAACAGCCCTAACCTCTTCAGCCTTTCCTCATAGGGGAGCTGTTCCATCACTTTTATCATTTTGGTTGCCCTTCTCTGTACCTTCTCCATCGCAACTATATATTTTTTGAGATGCGGTGACCAGAACTGTACAGAGTACTCAAGGTGCAGTCTCACCATGGAGCAATACAGAGGCATTATGACATTTTCCGTCTTGTTAACCATTCCCTTCCTAATAATTCCTAACATTCTGTTTGCTTTTTTGACTGCTGCAGCACACTGAGCCGACGATTTCAAAGTATTATCCACTATGATGCCTAGATCTTTTTCCTGGGTGGTAGCTCCTAATATGGAACCTAACATTGTGTAACTACAGCAAGGGTTATTTTTCCCTATATTCAACACCTTGCACTTGTCCACATTAAATTTCATCTGCCATTTAGATGCCCAGTCTTACAGTCTCACAAGGTCCTCCTGCAATGTATCACAATCCGCTTGTGATTTAACTACTCTGAATAATTTTGTGTCATCCGCAAATTTGATAACCTCACTCGTCGTATTCCTTTCCAGATCATTTATATAGAAACATAGAAACATAGAAATGACGGCAGAAGAAGACCAAACGGCCCATCCAGTCTGCCCAGCAAGCTACGCAGTTTATCCATTTTTTTTTTTTTTTATCTTCCCCCCCCCCCTTTTTTTCTCCCCCTCCCCCGTCACTATTGGCTTCCAGCACCCTCCGGCCCCAATTCCCTTCCACCCCTCCACCAATGCAGAGAGCAGTGCCGTATCCGCATCCCAATGAACATCCAGCTCAATCAGGGGTAGCAACTGCCGCAATAAACGGCCACACCCCTGCCCCATACTCTTACCCACCTCTGTTTTGTTTGTTTGTTTTTTATTTTTTTGTTTTTGTTTTTTTGTTTTTTGTTTTTTTGGAGATGGTAGCCCTCCAACCTTCCGCTCCGTGAAGGTGGAACACAAACCATGTTTTCAATGTATAAATACATTGAAAAGCACTAGTCTAAGTACAGATCCCTGAGGCACTCCACTGTTTACCCTTTTCCACTGGGAAAATTGACCAGTTAATCCTACTCTCTGTTTCCTGTCTTTTAACCAGTTCGTAATCCACGAAAGGACATTGCCTCCTATCCCATGACTTTTTAGTTTTCTTAGAAGCCTCTCATGAGGTACTTTGTGAAATGCTTTCTGGAAATCCAAATACATTACATCAACCGGTTCACCTTTATCCAACGTTTATTAACCCCTTCAAAAAAATGAAGTAGTTCTCTGTACATACCCGGATCAGTCCAGACTGTGGGTTGAGCCTCCTTTCCAGCAGATGGAGACAGAGAAAAACTGAAAGGGTATCCTATATATCAGGACAGTGCTCCCCCTGAGTCCCTTCAGTATTTCTCTGTCTCCAGCAGGTGCAGATAGCAGAACCTTCGGTTCCCATTCTTTAGACAGTTATTCGCTTTGAGAAAGTTCTTTCTTACTTCTCCCTGTTTTGCTAAAGGAAGAAGCAAGTATTTATGCTTATCAAAAAGTTATAAAAAAAAAAAAAAAAGGAAAAGTTAAATTTAGTCTTTTTCTCAGGAGAAGCAAAGCATTTCTCCTTGCTCTTATTTGGGCCTAGGAGGGAGCTTTTGTTCCTTGATCTCCTCAGCCTAGGACCCTACCTGGTGACCTAGTGCCTGGCTTCGGGGTGACACTGGTTCCAGTCCCTCCTCCACTAAGACCCCGGAGACGTTTTATGCCTCGGGTCTGCTGACAGGGAAGTCAAATCCCTCTGACCTTTTAAAAGAAAAAAAAAAGAGCAAAGGTCAAAGAGCCGACAGCTTCAGGGGAAGGAGCGGAGAGTAGAGTTTTTCCTCTTCGCCGCTCGCAGCCAGGCACAGACGGGCTTTGCCGTTCTCAAGCGGCAGTTCTGTCCCCCCCCCATCTCCCTCCCATCCCGTGCTACCATGCCTCAGTTGCTGTTTTGTATAGCGTGCGGGGAGCCTGCATTGCGGCTCTCCCATGAGGGCGTTTTCTCTCACTGTTTGGCCGGTGGGGAGGGCCCCTCCTCAGCACTGGAGAAATCAGCTGTCCTTGCTCGGCCCAGCAAGTGCGCTGCTAGGCCGGCCCCATCCCTGGAACGGCAGACATTTTGTCTCCAGATCTCGCGACTGAGTCTGTGCCAGATGGGGGTAGGGACTTGATTTCTCATCAATCCCCTCCAGATTTAAGTTCTGTGGGTCTCTCCGATGTCGGCCCTGACCCCCAGCCCGATGAACCTCCTTCCCTAATGCCAGGGAAGGCGCCTAGTCATTTTTCCACGGATTTTGTCCTCCTCTTACATAAAGCATACGTTGCCAGATTATTACAGCAGGATGAGCCACCCACAGACCTCTCTCCTGCAAGGATTCCAATAGTCCCTCCGCCTGCAAAAGGGCCCTAGGGCATCTACAGATCAGGGACTCAAAATCCCTGATCCTCAAGGGGCAAAATCGGGTTCGGATTGTACCAGGGGTACCGGACACTCTGGATCCTACTAACCTACCATCTCAGCTCCCGGACTCCGACCCAGATGCGGATATTCTAAATCAGAATCCTCCGGTGGAGGGGGACGACCCACGGGTGTTACGCCTGTTCCAGCAGGAGGAGCTGGATCCACTCATACCCTTTGTTTTAGCAGAGCTGGGCATAGATGCTCCTTCTGAGGAAAGTACGAGTGCCTCGTCTTCTAGCAACGTAGACCCGGTCCTGGCTGGCCTGAGGGCCCCCCCCATGTACCTTCCCGTTTCATCCGATGCTAATGCAGTTACTCCTACAGGAATGGGAAGCTCCCGAAGCCGGCTTATGGGTGGGCAGAGCTATGGACAAGCTCTAATCCCCTCCCAGACCAGTGTCTAGGGATGCTCAAAGTCCCTAAGGTGGACGCTTCGGTTTCTGCTGTCACGAAGAGAACCACATTCCAATGGTGGGAGCGATGACCCTGAAGGATCTTCAGGACCATAAGTTGGAAGTTTATCTCAATAGAATATTTGAAGTTTTGGCGCTCAGTGTTCGGGTGACAGTCTATAGCAGTCTCAGGCAGCGGGCACGTCTTAGGTGGGTTCAACAACTACTCAGCACCCAGGCCTAGGGTAGCTGAGTTCCGTCTGCAGAGGCGGAACATTTAGAAGCTACTATTGCGTATGGGGTGGATGCCCTCTACGATCTCCTCAGGGTGCTGGCCAGATCCATGGTTTCAGCTGTCTCAGCCAGGCGTCTCCTCTGGAAGCAAAATTGGGTGGCGGACTCTTCTTCCAAATCACAATTGGGCATTCTTTCTTTCAAAGGTAATTTTCTCTTCGGGGAAGATTTGGAACAACTTATGAAGTCCCTGGGGGACAACAAGATTCATAAGCTCATTGAGGACCACCCTAAGCCTTCCAGATCTTTTTTTCCTTCGCGCTCTCGCTTCAAGGGACAGCGCAGGTTCAACAGGCTGCGAGGGGCTCCACAGCAAAACACCTCCACAAGGTCCCAATCGTGGTCTAATTCCTTTCGTGGATGGAGATCATTCCGGGAGGGAAACCTTCAAGGATCCGCCCCAAAGTCCTACCAATGAGATGCGGTTCCTCAAGGGGCGAAGCATTTGAACCCGCCTGTCTGGGCTACATGCCCATCATGGAGTCTCAGTCTGGTGCTTTGAGTCCTCTGCGAGGTGCCCTTTGAGCCGTTTAAAAGGGCCACGCTCAAAGACTTGACTCTTAAGACAGTTTTTCTAGTCTCTATTTGCTCGGCCAGGAGAGTGTCCGAGCTCCAAGCATTGTCTTGCAGAGAACCTTCCCTCTGTTTTTCTGATTCAGGAGTTTCACTTAAGACTGTGCCGTTAGTGTAGCTGGGTTCAAAAAAGGTTTGGATAAGTTCTTGGAAGAGAAGTCCATTAACTGCTATTAATCAAGTTTACTATTAATTGCATCAGTAGCTTGGGATCTTCTTGGTGTTTGGGTAATTGCCAGGTTCTTGTGGCCTGGTTTGGCCTCTGTTGGAAACAGGATGCTGGGCTTGATGGACCCTTGGTCTGACCCAGCATGGCAATTTCTTATGTTCTTATGCCATCCTTTTTACCTAAGGTCATTTCCTCTTTTCATTTAAATCAGTCAGTGGAGTTCCCTGCATTCTCTACAGAGGACACTGACTCTACACATACCAGAGACCTAAGGCGCCTTGATGTGACATGTGTTCTACTGCGAGACTTAGAAGTCACGAACGAGTTCCAGGTTTCGGATCATCTTTTTGTCTTGTGGAGTGGTCCCAATAAAGGGAATAAGGCTTCTAAGGCTACCATCACTTGCTGGCTCAAGGAGGCGATTGCTTCGGCTTACATTTGTCGGGGTCGGCTGGTCCCAGAAGGTTTAAAAGCCCATTCACTCCGTTCGCAGGCTACCTCCTGGGCGGAAAGTCAGTTGGTTTCTCCACAAGAGATATGCAGAGCAGCTATTTGGAAATCTTTTCATACTTTTGCTCGGCATTATTGCCTCGATGTGCCGGCACCAGTTTTTGGTTCCTTCGGCAGACAGGTATTTCGAGCGGGGCTATCTTGGTCCCACCCTATTTAGGGAAGCTTTGGTACATCCCATGGTCTGGACTGATACGGGTACATACAGGGAAAGGAAAATTGGTTCTTACCTGCTAATTTTCATTCCTGTAGTACCACAGATCAGTCCAGATGCCCGCCCTTAAGGAGAGGGAATCTATCTTTTTCTTTTCAGCAACCGCTCGTAGTTTTTTCATTCAGTGATACATAAGATTTACATAAGAACATGCCATACTGGGTCAGACCAAGGGTCCATCAAGCCCAGCATCCTGTTTCCAACAGTGGCCAATTCAGGATATAAGAACCTGGCAAGTACCCAAAAACTAAGTCTATTCCATGTTACCGTTGCTAGTAATAGCAGTGGTTATTATCTAAGTCAACTTAATAGCAGGTAATGGACAGGTAATAGCAGGTAATCCTCCAGGAACTTATCCAATCCTTTTTTAAGATTTATGAGGCTCCGGAAGAATCTACTCATTATATAAGAGCAATTTCTTTCCATTTATTCAAGTTTCCAATTTCCATTTGGAGTTTTAAATACTGTTACTTGCTTGATCTTATTTCTAGTTATAGTTACAATTTTCTGCTTTGATAACATTTATACTGAAGGGACGCAGGGGGAGCAGTGTCCTGATATAGGATACCCTTTCAGTTTTCTCTGCCTCCATCTGCTGGAAAGGAGGCTGAACCCACGGTCTGGACTGATCCATGGTACTACAGGAATGAAAAATAGCAGGTAAGAACCAATTTTCCTATTTGTGAGGCAAGACTTCCCTTGGTTAAACCATGTCTTTCTATATGCTCTATGATTTTGATCTTTAGAACAGTTTCCACTATTTATCCTGGCACTGAAATCAGGCTCACTGGTCTATAGTTTCCCGGATCGCCCCTGGAGCCCTTTCTAAATATTGGGGTTACATTGGCCACCCTCCAGTCTTCAGGTACAATGGATGATTTTAATGATAGGTTCCCTATACGTACCCGGATCAGTCCAGACTCCTGGGTTTTGCCTCTCCTCCAGCAGATGGAGACAGAGACGTTTTGGCGGACTCTGTTCTAAACCCTGAGGTGCCACCTACAGTCCGTCAGTATTTCTCTGTCTCCAACAGATGGTGGAGGTGCAAAACCTACAGTCTGGTCTTAGCCAGTTAGTTGTATAAAAAAAAAAAAAAAAAAAAGTAATAGTAGAGACAGGAGTTTAGTTAGTTTAAAAAAAAAAAAAAAAGAGAGAAGAAAAACGTCTCTACAGCCTTGGGAGCCTCCCAGGGGGTTGGCAGGTCCCAAGGGGACTATCCCCCCTGGTATTTGATTCACTAGGAGCGAGGGGTTGATAACCTCCGTGACTTCTCCAGCCCCCACTAGGTTTTCGGGTGATACCGAGGAGCACGGCTCACTCACCCTCTGAGGCAGAGAACCCAGGAAGACGTCGAACAGGTTTTTAAAAAAAAAAAAAAAGTTTTGTTTTTTCCTGTTTTAGGGGAAGAGTACCTCGCTGTGCCGGGTCTTCCTCCGTTATCGGGCTGCGTTGGGAGCGGGTGTTTTACTCTGTCAGCATTCCTTTTAATCCGGTGTGGCCGTTTACGTTTCTCTCATGCTGCGGCGAGCGGCCTGCAACGTGTGCGGAGACGCGTGCGAGCGCATCTCCAGAGACGGCCTTTGTTCTGCCTGCCTTCCCGGGGGAGAGGGAACATCGACTGGCAACGGCGTTTCTAAGCCGCGCCGCAAGCTGGGAAAGCTCGGGCTGCTGCAGCAGGACGCCTCGACCCGTTCCTGCTCAGCGCGGGAACGGAGGCCATTTTACAAACTTTTCGCATGGCTTTGCTAGCCGAGCTAGAGGAGGGGAATTTACCCCACCTTTGTCACTGCATTTTCAGGCTCCTGAGGGAGGCAAGTGGGCAGAGGAGGTTGCTGACGAGGAGGGGCAGAGCCCTGAAGGGGGTTCTGACTCCTCCTCTTCCTCATTTTCTTCTGATTTTATTATGCTCCTGCACAAAGCCTTTAAAGCCCGCAACGCTGCCAAGAGAGGGGCAGGAACTGTCTCGCTGGTCTCTGGGGTGCGTGGTCCTAAGCGGCTTCGTCTTCCAGAGAAAGGGGATGCTTCGGTTCCTCGGTTCCTCCGTGGTTGCGCCCCAGCCTGTCTGGCGAGCGATGTGTTTTCACCAGATTCTGACCCGGACGATACGAATTTGGGTGACAAGCTCCTGCTGGGGGTGGATCCTGACTACGACTTGGACCATGTCAAGCTTCAAGGCATGGAGGGAGATGACCCTAAGGTGGTCCGTCTCTTTAGAAGAGATGAGTTGGATCCGCTCATTCCGGCTGTTTTGTAAGAATTAGATATTGAGGTACTTAAGGAAGATTCCTATTTGGGGAACATTGACTCAGTCATGGTGGGTCTCTGGGGGCCGACAAAATCTTTTCCCTTTCATTTGTCCGTCGCCTATTTGCTGTTCCGTGAATGGGACACTCTAGAGTGGGGCTAAAGGTCAGCAAGGCAATGGGTAGGCTGTATCCCCTGCCCGAGGAGGCATTGGACCTGTTGAAAGTACCTAAGGTGAACGCGGCGGTGTCTGCAGTAACCAAAAAGACCACCATCCTGGTGACAGGAGCAATGGCACTTCGAGATCTTCAGGACCGTAAGCTTCAGGTACAACATAAATGCATTTTTGAAGTTTCTGCACTGGGGTCCGGGCTGCAATGTGCAGCAGCTTTTCTTTGGGTCCAACATCTGCAGAGTATTACCTCTCTTTCTCAGGAGCAGTCCGTTCAGGCAAGACACCTAGAAGCCGCGGTGGCATACAGTGCTGATGCCTTGTATGACCTGCTTTGGTCATCGGCCCGCTCCATGGTGGCAGCTGTCTCGGCCCCCCGCCTACTCTGGTTGAGGAACTGGTCGGCCGATGACTCCTTTAAAGCTCAGTTGGGTTCTTTGTGTTTAAGGGAAAATTGCTGTTCGGAAAGGAACTGGAAGAGATGATCCAATCCTTGAGTGAGTTTACCGCTTGCCGGAGGATAAGCCTAGACCGAGGGGTACCTTCCCTTCCCGATCTCGTTTCCGGGGGAATCGTAGATTCCGAGCTTCTCGTTTGTTGGGGTCCTCCTCCACACAATCTACAATCATAGAAACATAGAAATGACGGCAGAAGAAGACCAAACGGCCCATCCAGTCTGCCCAGCAAGCTACGCACTTTATCCATTTTTTCCCCCTTTTTTTCTCTCCCACCTGTTACTATTGGCTTTCAGTACCCTCCAGCCCTAATTCCCCTCCACCCCACCACCAATTTAGAGAGCAGCGCCGTATCTGCATCCAAGTGAACGTCCAGCTCAATTAGGGGTATCAACCGCTGTAACAAGCAGGCCACACCCCTGCCCCATACTCTTACCCACCCCTGTTTTTATTTTTTTGTTTGTTTTTTTGTTTTTTGTTTTTTTTGGAGATAGCAGCCCTCCATCCTTCCGCTCCGTGAAGGTGGAACACCAACTACTGGCCACTGGCATCCCGCTCCGTGAATGCCTCTGTGGCTACTGCCGCTCCGTGCAGTGTTTGAATGCCTCTGTGGCTACTGCCGCTCTGTGCAGTGTTTTGCTGCCTCCTCTTTATTCACACCCTCTAGACTTGATGGATCCACAGTGTTTATCCCATGCCCTTTTGAAGTCGTTCACAGTTTTAGACTTCACCACTTCCTCCGGAAGGGCATTCCAGGCATCCACCACCCTTTCTGTGAAGGCTGTAGGTTCGGAAGATCCGGGGCCTCTCAATCCACAGGAGGAGTCAAATCCGCTCAATGAAATGCGGCTGGTCCGCTGGTGGGAGGCATACTGTCTCAGTTTTACGAGGAATGGGCCAAGTTAACGTCAGATCAATGGGTCCTCACGGTGATAAGACAAGGTTACGCTTTATGTTTAAACGTTTTTTATTGATTTTGAAATAAACATATCATGACAACACTGAGTCGGGCTGGTTTCTGAACCCTTCTCAGAATAACACTTAACACGCTTTAAACCCCATATTGATTCCCCTTCCACCCTCCCCCCTACCCCACCCAAGTCATAAGTATTAATAGCATGTTCAAGATAGCAATTCTCAATCCAGTTTCACAAGACACTGCCCAACCAAAGATCTTATCGTTTAAGTATTGAGTAGCAGACTGCGAATGTTGTGCGGGAGTGTTTGAATGTAAAGCTGCCACACCATAAGAAAGTGCTTCCTAGTACGCGGGGACTTTCGAGACGCCATATTCTCCATGGACATCATAGCGTGTAGACTGTTCCTCCAGGCTCAAAAAGACGGTTCTTCAGACGTGCGCCATTCAGATAGGATAATTTTCTTCCCCACCAGACAAGCTTTTCGAAGGAGCATACGCGAGCCAGGTTCTCTGATCCGAATTGGCGATATACACCCAAATAATAACCATAAGGGGGTAACAGGGAAAGCTACATCCAGCAAATCTGCTAAATAGTCAGCGATCGCCAGCCAAAACCTCTGGATTTGCGGACGGGTCCAAAAGACATGGGACAAAGTACCCAGTGCATGGCCACAACGAAAGCAGCCCGTGGAGGTTGCTAGGTTTAGATGGAATGCTATCTGAGGGGATACAAATACCCGGCTCAGAAATTTATAGTGCAATTCTCGATAATACTGATTATTCGAGATCCTGTCTGCGCGTCGGAAGCTCGCCCTGAGAATATTCTGGGTAATTACGAAGTCTCCATCTTTATTCCATCGAGACTCCAGTTGTGCATACATATCTCCCTCCGAGCACTGTCGTAAGTGAGCATAATAAGTAGACAAAGATGGAACTACAAGGTTCTCAAACCGAAATAGCCGGTCCAAAGAGTGAAATGCGGAGGGGTTTTTATATTCTTCCGGGATAGACTGCACATAATGTTTAAGTTGTAAATAAGAAAATGTATGAGTCACCCCCAGCGCATAGATTGCTTGTAAATCCTTGAAAGAAAAAGCTTCCCCCTCGGGAGTGAACAAATGTCCCAGATGAGTGACTCCCCTAGACCTCCAATTCAGAAATCCTGAGGACTGTAATCCCGGTATAAACTCAGCATTGCCACCAATCGGAAGAAAATAAGCACATTGCTTCGGGACCTCCAATTTTTTCATCACACGCTGCCATGTAAGCCTAATCGGATGGATTAGCTGTGCGTGTACAAGAAAAGGTGGGAGCTTGGCCGAGCTAGCCTGCAGTACATAAGCTGGGGCAAACGGATGCATCAGAGCTTTCTCAGAATATAGGGAAGTAAAACTTTCTTTATCCATTAACCAATCCCTGGCAATCCTCAGATTACAGGCCAAATTATAAATAGCCATATCCAGCAAGCCCATCCCACTCTTCCCCCATTTAACCTTTAACCAGGACAGAGCAATACGGGATTCCACCCCCCCCCTCCAAAGAAACTGGCCCAGTACACTGTTTAGCCGACAAAGATCCTTCCGTTTCATGAGTATCGGTATATTCTGAAATAAATAAAGCCATTTGGGTAATATACACATTTTGGAAAGGTTTATCCTGCCACTCAAAGAGATGGGTAAATTCCACCAAGTGGTCAGACTGTCGATAGTGCTCTGTAATAGTCCGGGGACATTAGCCTGATATATCTGATCTGGGTCTGTTGGGATATACACCCCTAAATACCGGAGTTTGCCCGGATTCCAATGAAATGAAAAATCATTCCACCATCCGTCCGACAGATTCGATGGATATTAAGCACTGTGGACTTAGACTCGTTCAACTTCAATCCAGAAAAAACTCCAAAAGACCATATCATAGGTATTAGGGCAGACATGGATGCCTGTGGATCCATGACAAACATTAATAAATCATCAGCAAAAGCCACTCCTTTAAATATTCTGGAGCCAAAACGAACTCCCCGGATTGCCCGGCATTGATGAATCGCTAACAGAAGGGGTTCCAATTGCAGGATAAATAATAGTGGTGACCGGGGACATCCTTGCCAGGTTTCTCGAGTCACATCAAAGGGTTCTGACCTCGCACCATTTAGCAGTATTACAGCCTTAGGGTCTGTATATAACAAACGCACCGCCTGAAGAAAGAAACCCGAGAAACCCATCTTTTCCAAAATAGTAAAAAGATACCGCCATTCCACCCTGTCAAAGGCCTTTTCGGCGTCAAAACTTATAACTGAATAAGGAATGTCCATTTGACGACACATCGTCATGGCCATCAATACCCTCCGAATATTGGCTAAAGCCTAACGCTTTCTTACAAACCCTACTTGGTGGTCCCCAACAAGTGTCGGTATAATTGGGGTTAAACAATCAGCAAGTATTATAGCCAAAAGTTTGTGGTCCAAGTTTAAGAGTGATATCGGGCGGTAAGACTCTGGCAACAGAGGGTCCTTGCCTGTCTTAGGTATGAGTGATATCAAGGCCAGATTCTCATGGGGTGGAAAGGAGCCCAGAGTTATCAATTCAGAAAATCCTGCAGCCAAAGAACTCAATATGAGATCTCCCATTAATTTAAAGAACTCCGCCGTGTACCCATCAGGTCCCAGCGCTTTAAAATTGTGCATCAGTTGTATTGCCAAACGCACTTCCTGAGCTGTTATGGGTTGATCAAGTATCTCTTGTTGAAGCTCAGATAAACGGGGTAGTGGCAACTCAGAACAAAACCGTTCGCTGCCCTCCTCATTTCCAGCACTAGATGTGTACAAATTAGAATAGAAGGATCGAAACCCCTGAAGGATAGACTTGGTATCTCAAGCTACTTCTGTGGGTGAAATCCGCAATGCAGGAACGTATCGACTAGGATGAATTGACCTAATTAAGTTGGCCATCATCCGTCCCATCTTATCACTATGATGATATAATTGGAACTGGTAGTATATATAACTCTTTTCGCTCGTTGCTGTAAAAGAGAATTCAGCGTCATCTGGAGCGAGCGGTACTCTTACCGAGCCTCCCTGCTCTGGGTTGAAGCCAATAACACTCTGGCTTTATGTAACTGTTTATTTACTGTCAGAATCTGTCTATCTAAAGCCTTCCGACGATGCGTTACATAGGAAATAATATCTCCCCGAAGGACCGCTTTTGCGGCGTACCAGAACAAGGAGGGCTGGGCAGAGTGAGCCTGATTAAGCGATGCACAGTCCGCCCACTTAGTTTTCAAATATTCCCAAAAGCGTTCATCGTGAGCTAGGAAATACGGGTATCGCCAGAGGGTAGTCAGAGGATGTTTGTCCGACAGCTGAAGGTCAATCCAAACTGGGGCGTGGTCAGAAATAACTATGTTTTCAATACCCGTATCCTGCACACGCGAAAAAGCGTGGGCACTTACCAAAAAATAGTCAAGTCTCGAGAAAGAAGCATGTGCTCGTGATACATGAGTAAAGTCCCGATCTGTGGGGTGCAAAACCCGCCACGCATCCAGCAACTGTAACTCATTCTCCAAAAATTGAGGGCCTTTCCCCATATTCCTTTCCCGTCTACGCGATGAGGAAGCATCCAATTCTGTATCGCGAATGGTATTGAAATCTCCCCCCAAAATCAAAATATTATTAAGATAAGGAAGTAAGTGAGTGTACACTCCATTGTAAAAATTGGGATCATATATATTAGGCACATATACATTGCAAAATACAACAGTCTGACCATAGAGCTCAGTGACCAAAATTATGTATCTGCCGTGCGGGTCTACCACCTCTTTAGTAATTTTTATAGGAAGGTTTTTATGTATTAGAATGGCCACTCCTGCGGACTTCGTGGAGGCAGCAGCAGCACCTCTCACTTCCCCCACCCAGTCTCGGCGTAGTTTCGCGTGCTCGGAGGGAGAGAGATGCGTCTCCTGCAGATAAGCTACGAATGTTGATTTCTTTTTCAACAACGAGAGTATTTTAGTGCGTTTGACAGGCGAATGTATCCCACACACATTCCATGATACAAATCTGGTTGGTCTACTCAGATATGAACCATACTATATTTTGCAAGCACAAAGAGTACTCATTCCCAAGAGAGAGCCCTCCCAGCTGAGACTCCCTCCCTGCTCCTTCCCATGGTTGAGAACCACAAATTGAAAAATGCAGTATTTCGAAAACATGCCATGCACCTTGTGAGAGAAAAAAGTCCCTTCTACCCATCCCTCCCCCCTTTTCAACCCACTTTTCTTCTTCCCCACCTCGTCCCCTAGCCCAGTCTACCTTTGGACCGTCCCTCCCTTCCCCATCTCCCAAAACAACTTGGTTTAGTTCCCTTAATATGAGTAATTTTCCACTTCCCATGTTGTCCCCGAAGGGATGAGAGCACACGATCAAATGTGTTCCTGACTCCACCCCTTATCCCACCTCAATTCAAGCGAGAATAGACAAATCCCCCCCTTAATAAATCCTTAATGCTCCGAAACAGTATTTGTAACATTACCAATGTAGAGAAGCCCCCCCTGCTGTGTCTTTCCCCTCCCCCTACCAACAAGTATAAAAATAGCCAAACTTTATAGTAAAAAAAAAACTAGCAAGATATAGTAGCGATACTAAAACAATATAAATGATTAACAGAGAAAACAGGCTATAATACGAAGCAATCCATATGTATAGTCCAGCTGTATCGGCCCCCGAACCTATACAAGAGTTGACGACCACAGAAAAGGATATTCCAAAGTCCCTGGGGTGCCAAGACTACCATGTCTGGGAGTGGGGCCTGTCTGTGTAGCAACAAAGTCCCATCCAAAAACTGGGCAAAGGAGGGTATGACTAAAAATCATACCCAAAAATATGGAATTAAGATTTGCCAAGTATTAATTACGTAATTATGCTGTTAACAGCTCCAGTCTCTTGAAATTACAGGAAGCGCCTGCTTTCTCCTCTGCGTGTTCCTTCGCTTAGAATGTAGTTGTGGCGAAACATGGCGCCCATCCTCCATCTCCTAAGTAACCAGGGCATCGGCAAATTCCTTGGCCTTCACCGCTAAGTCAAAGGTATGAACTTGATCAGCCTGCCATATCCGCAGGCGCACGGGAAATAGCAAGGCAAACTTAATATTTCGATTATGCAGTGTCGTGCAAATTGCTGCAAAGCTTCGCCTGGCCTCCGACACCACGGTTGAGAAGTTCTGAAAAATCCGGATGCGATTAGACTGATATTGCAGATCCGGCTTCGATTGGGAGGTGCGCCAGATCTCAGCTTTATGGGCGAAGTTGTGAATTTTTGCAATCACCAAACGCGGCCTCCCTGAAGTTGAGTTCCGTGCCCCCAGCCGGTGGGCCCGCTCCACCACCAATTTGCCCTGTAGATGAGGTAAGTGAAGGGCTTCTGGGAGCCAGTCTTCCAGTATCGAGCGCAGAGAGTGTTCCTCAATCTGCTCTGGAAAACCCAGGAATCTGAGGTTGTCTTTCCTGGCCCGGTTTTCCAGCTCATCTACTTTATTCTGCAGAATTTGCAAAGTTTTGTCCTGCGCGGCCATTTTAGTCTGAGCCACCCGCGCTGCATCTTCTATATCGGAGATCCTGGCTTCAGCCAACTCTAACTGGGGGGGCAACGTGGTGATCGAGTCTCTGACCTCCCCCAACTGGGCCGTAAGTAAGGTCCATTTTTCATCTAAGGCCTCCTTAATTGCATCTTTAATGTCAGCCAACATGAGAGGCCTGTTGAGGGAGGGAGACTCACCGTCTGATGCGTCCACCATCTTAGCGTCCGTGCCCCGCGGTTTTTCTTTCTCCTTTTTATTTGAGTTTGTTGTCATCGAGGGTATTAACATGCCCTGGGTACATATACCACCTTCTCGAGGTTCAGCTGGTCTAAGTTCTTCAAATTATTTCGGGTGGATTAAACGCGATGAACGAGGTGGCTCAGGAGCTAGGAAGAGACACGTCTTCCCCGCTACCACATCATGTGACTCTCTCAAGGCTACGCTTTAGATTTTGCTCGGCGCCTTCGGGATCACTTCCTAATCTCCCCTTTCTCCTACGAAGAGAAACATCAGGCAGTCAGGGACACTGTACGGCACCTGATCGATCTGGGTGCAATAGTTCCTGTTTCCCCCGAGAGATGGCGAAAGGGCCGTTACTCCATTTACTTTATGGTTCCAAAGAAGGACTGCACCTACTGGCCCATACTATACCTGAAGCGAGTCAACAGGTGCCTTCGTGTTCCACGATTTTGCATGGAGACTCTGCGATCGGTCATCGCCTCGGTTCACAAGGGCAAGTTCCTAGTATCCCTCAATTTCACCAAAGCATATTTACACATCGGCCTTCCTGCAGTTCTCTGTGCTGGGAGATCATTTTCAATTTTGCGCCCATCCATTCGGCCTGGCTACGGCGCCCAGGACCTTTACCAAAATCATGATTGTAGTGGTGGCACACCTGAGAAAAGAAGGGTTTTTTTTGCATCCCTATCTGGATGATTGGCTGATTCTGGCAAAGACTGAGGATCTCTGTCGTTCAGCGGTGAGCAGAGTGCTTCAGCTACTACAGTCTCTCGGTTGGGTAGTCAACCCCACCAAGAGCCACCTGACTCCTTCGCAGTCTTTGGAATTCCTGGGAGCTTTGTTCGGCATGCGGCGTGGAAGAGTCTTTCTCATCGAGGACAGTATTAAGAACATAAGAACATGCCATACTGGGTCAGACCAAGGGTCCATCAAGCCCAGCATCCTGTTTCCAACAGTGGCCAATCCAGGCCATAAGAACAAGGCAAGTACCCAAAAACTAAGTCTATTCCATGTTACTGTTGCTAGCAATAGCAGTGGCTATTTTCTAAGTCAATTTAATTAATAGCAGGTAATGGACTTCTCCTCCAAGAACTTATCCAATCCTTTTTTAAACACAGCAGCTACACAACTGCACTAACCACATCCCCTGGCAACAAATTCCAGAGTTTAATTGTGCATTGAGTGAAAAAGAACATTTCTCTGATTAGTTTTAAATATGCCACACGCTAACTTCATGGAGTGCCCCCTAGTCTTTCTATTATCTGAAAGAGTAAATAACCGATTTACATCTACCTGTCCTAGACCTCTCATGGTTTTAAACACCTCAGCCATCTCTTCTCAGAGCTGTTCCATTCCCTTATCATTTTGGTCACCCTTCTCTGTACTTTCTCCATAGCAACTATATCTTTTTTGAGATGTGGCGATCAGAATTGTACACAGTATTCAAGGTGCGGTCTCACCATGGAGCGATACAGAGGCATTATGACATTTTCCGTTTTATTCACTATTCCCTTTCTAATAATTCCCAACATTCTGTTTCCTTTTTTGACTGCCACAGTACACTGAGCCGACGATTTCAATGTGTTATCCACTATGACGCCTAGATCACTTTCTTGTGTGGTAGCACCTAATATGGAACCTAAAATTGTGTAACTATAGCATGGGTTATTTTTCCCTATATGCATCACCTTGCACTTATCCACATTAAATTTCATCTGCCATTTTGATGCCCAATTTTCCAGTCTCACAAGTTCTTCCTGCAGTTTCTCACAATCTGCTTGTGATTTAACTACTCTGAACAATTTTGTATCATCTGCAAATTTGATTACCTCACTCAATACAGATCCCTGAGGCATTCCACTGCCCACTCCCTTCCACTGAAAAAATTGTCCATTTAATCCTATTCTCTGTTTCCTGTCTTTTAGCCAATTTGTAATCCATGAAAGAACATCGCCACCTATCCCATGACTTTTTATTTTTCCTAGAAGCCTCTCATGAGGAACTTTGTCAAATGCCTTCTGAAAATCCAAGTACACTGCATCTACCGGTTCACCTTTATCCACATGTTTATTAACTCCTTCAAAAAAGTGAAGCAGATTTGTGAGGCAAGACTTGCCCTGGGTAAAGCCATGCTGACTTTGTTCTATTACACCATGTCTTTCTATATGTTCTGTGATTTTGATGTTTAGAACACTTTCCACTATTTTCCCTGGCACTGAAGTCAGGCTACCTGGTCTGTAGTTTTCCGGATCGCCCCTGGAGCCCTTTTTAAATATTGGGGTTAGATTTGCTATCCTCCAGTCTTCAGGTACAATGGATGATTTTAATGATAGGTTACAAATTTTTACTCATAGGTCTGAAATTTCATTTTTTAGTTCCTTCAGAAATCTGGGGTGTATACCATCCGGTCCAGGTGATTTACTACTCTTCAATTTGTCAATCAGATCTACCACATCTTCTAGGTTCACTGTGATTTGATTCAGTCCATCTGAATCATTACCCATGAAAACCTTCTCCATTACGGGTACCTCCCCAACATCCTCTTCAGTAAACACCGAAGCAAAGAAATAATTTAATCTTTCCGCGATGGCCTTATCTTCTCTAAGTGCCCCTTTAACCCCTCGATCATCTAACGGTCCAACTGACTCCCTCACAGGCTTTCTGCTTCGGATATATTTTAAAAAGTTTTACTGTGAGTTTTTGCCTCTACGGCCAACTTCTTTTCAAATTCTCTATTAGCCTTTCTTATCAATGTCTTACATTTAACTTGCCAACGTTTATGCTTTATCCAATTTTCTTCTGTTGGATCTTTCTTCCAATATTTGAATGAAGATCTTTTGGCTAAAATAGCTTTTTTCACCTCCCCTTTTAACCATGCCGGTAATCGTTTTGCCTTCTTTCCACCTTTATTAATGTGTGGAATACATCTGGACTGTGCTTCTAGAATGGTATTTTTTAACAATGACCACGCCTCGTGGACATTTTTTACTTTTGTAGCTGCTCCTTTCAGATTTTTTCTAACAATTTTTCTCATTTTATCAAAATTTCCCTTTTGAAAGTTTAGCACAAGAGCTGTGGATTTGCACACTGTTCCTCTTCCAGTCATTAAATCAAATTTGATCATATTATAATCACTATTGCCAAGCGGCCCTACCACCGTTACCTCTCTCACCAAGTCCTGTGCTCAACTGAGAATTAGATCTAAAATTGCTCCCTCTCTTGTCGGTTCCTGAACCAATTGCTCCATAAAGGTATCATTTATTCCATCCAGGAACGTTATCTCTCTAGCGTGTCCCGATGATACGTTTACCCAGTCAATATTGGGGTAATTGAAGTCTAACAGTACATAGGAGCAAAATCCTGCACTCCAAGCAATATCGCAGAAACCACAAGTGCAGGCACACAGTTCAATCCTGACAGAGTACTCTAAATCGGTGTATATATTAAATGCTTTTAATGCTTCAATATGGCAACTCCTCTGGCTCATACAAACATCAGACTTAATGGCGTCCCCCGACACGGTACCCGTGTTTCGCCGCGGGCTGCATCGGGAGGGCTCGCCAATAGGGATTCATAAGAAAGCTGTAAAAGATAAATATACATCAGGACAACACAACAGGACTTATAACCGAATATAAAGTGCAACAATATATAACATCATAACATACCTGACAGCATGAGAACTTCAAAGTGACAGGGAGTGCACTACCCTTTCCCACTGACAGGTATTTAAAGCTGTTTACATCGGTCCCATATAGCATTCTTGGATGTACTTGTGTCTGTGGATGAGGGCCGTTTTTCGACCACCATCCACCGCAAGGAAACTGACAGGAACACTTTACTTTCCTTTCAAAGTTGTCACCCCAGTACATTACGAAGGAATATTCCCACTGGCCAATTCTTTCGGCTTCGTAGATTATGTACTACTAGATGTGAGTTTCTTAAACAGGCTCAGATCATGTCCTCTCGCTTTATTTCCCGGGGGTACCCGAGGCACGTTGTTAAAAAGGCGATGAAACGGGCTTTGTACACCAATCGTGACTTATTACTTTTACCATCATCCCATGATGATCAAACAGTTACAAATTGTATTTTGCCATACTCCACCCTGAGCCGCCAGATTACTGCGATGATTCGCAGACATTGGGAGGCCCTCTCCTTACATACTCTATTCCCGGGTCCCCTTAGATTTACTTTTCGACGGGGAAAAAATTTACGAGACAAGCTCATTCACACTGATATTCCGGGGCCACGGCATTTCGATAGTGTACCTGGTCACCACCCGTGTGGACGCTGCACTGTATGTTCTCATACTTCACCCTCCACTAGTTTTATTCATCCAGTTTCTAAAAAAACTTTTAGGTTATGTTCTTACTCTGATTGTACTACGGCTGGAGTAATCTATGTGATTACATGCCCTTGTCCTCTGATCTACGTTGGGAAAACATCCCGCATGGTAAAAACTCGAATTATAGAGCATTGCTCTAACATTCGTCACTCCCGTGAAAATGAACCCCTCGTAGACCATTGGGTTAAAACATCACACACCTTGTCAGATCTCACATACAGTGTTCTTGAGGTATTCCCGTGGTGCCCACGAGGGGGTAATTATTCTGAACAACTGGGTCGTATCGAACAACGTTGGATTTTTATGTTGGATTCAGTATCTCCTAAGGGGTTAAATCGAGACATTGAATGGTTTCTGTTCACATAGAGCTCTCCCTTAGCGCCGGTCATTCACAAGCACTGTTTGGTTTACAACCCTGCTGAGGCGCGTCACAGGAACGGCAGCCAATGAATGGGACGTTGAAGTCCCATGTGGTTTGTCTTCCTGTTTTGGCGCCTTAATCAGCTTTAAATACCTGTCAGTGGGAAAGGGTAGTGCGCTCCCTGTCACTTTGAAGTTCTCATGCTGTCAGGTATGTTATGATGTTATATATTGTTGCACTTTATATTCGGTTATAAGTCCTGTTGTGTTGTCCTGATGTATATTTATCTTTTACAGCTTTCTTATGAATCCCTATTGGCGAGCCCTCCCGATGCAGCCCGCGGCGAAACACGGGTACCGTGTCGGGGGACGCCATTAAGTCTGATGTTTGTATGAGCCAGAGGAGTTGCCATATTGAAGCATTAAAAGCATTTAATATATACACCGATTTAGAGTACTCTGTCAGGATTGAACTGTGTGCCTGCACTTGTGGTTTCTGCGGTAATTGAAGTCTCCCATTATTACTGCAATGCCAATTTGGTTAGCTTCCCTAATTTCTCTTAGCATTTCACTGTCCATCTCACCATCTTGACCAGGTAGACGGTAGTTTACTCCTATCACTATAGTCTTCCCCGACACACAAGGGATTTCTACCCATAAAGATTCAATTTTGTATTTAGTCTCATGCAGGATGTTTATCCTGTTGGACTCTATGCCATCCTGGACATAATGTTGTGCTCCGCGGCCATGGCGCCCCACGACCGCGTCCACCTACCTGACTCACAGCACCATGGGAGCCCCGGGGGAGGGCTCCGACCCGGGGCCCCGCTGCCCGTTGCAGGGGAAGCCGTCCTGCTTCCTCTCAGCGGCATCTCTCCTCCACGGAGGAAATCCAAGATGGCCGCCACCATGCTTCAGCACTAGGCCACGCCCCCTCCACAGAATTAAAGGGACCCATCCCTTTAATGACCTCACCTGTTCTCTATCAGCCAGGGCAGAGGAAGTATAAAAGGCAGCTTCCTCTGCTCATCCAGTGACTTGGCAACGTCTCCTGTGAGCTTTGTCCAGTCTGCTTGCTTCGTTGAGTTCTTCGAGCTTGGCTTCTGCTTTGTCTTCCTGGTTCCTGACTTCGGATTGGCTTACGGTGATTCTCTGGTTCCTGACTTTGGATTGGCAAGCGGCGATTCTCTGGTGCACGACTTCGGACTGGTGAGTGACGACCCTCTGGCACTCGACCTGGGACTCCCTTAAGACTCCGTCTCCAAGGGCCCACCTAAGTCCCAGCGGCCCGGGTCCCTACGGGCTCCTCCTGGGGGGACCGCGGGCTTCCAGGGCGAAGCTCCAGTTGGCCTTTGCACCGTTGCTCTGACCTCCATAGGTCCACCTAAGTCCCAGCGGTCGGGTCCCTACGGGCTCCTCCCGGGGGGACCGCAGACCACCAGTGGTGAAGAACATAGCGCCTCTTCTTGTCTCTTCATCGCCTCTGTATTTGTCTCAGCCTCCAGTGCCAAGGGTCAGCTGGTCCCGCCTCCTGTTCTGCCTCGCCACCCGACAAGAGAGCCTACGGACCCTCTGAAAGGTACACCACCCTCTTGTCGGCCAAGGGTCCACAAGCCTGAGCATAACACATAAAGCGCCACACCTCCTCCCCGGTGCTCCTCTCTGTCATTGCGATATAATTTGTACCCCGGTAGTGCACTGTCCCATTGGTTATCCTCTTTCCACCATGTCTCTGAGATGCCAATTAAGTCTATGTCATCATTCACTCCTATACATTCTAATTCTCCCATCTTACTTCTTAGACTTCTGGCATTAGGATACAAACATTTCAAAGTTTGTTTTTTGTTTGTATTTTCATTCTGCTTTTTAATTGATAGGGATAAGTTAGAATATTTTAGCTCAGGTGGTTCATTACTTATAGGCACATGGATTACTTTTGCTTTATTGGAACCTCTCACTGTCGGGATGCCCTAATTCTAATGCATCATTAGTATCCTTTGAAGATACCTCTCTCCGAACCATGCGCTGCTGAGCGTCTGTTGGCTTTCCCCTTTGTTCTAGTTTAAAAGCTGCTCTATCTCCTTTTTAAAGGTTAGCGCCAGCTAACTGCAGAGGTCTCATATGTCCTTGCGGACAGTTCCTTCCTTTCTTCCAAAAGTGGTATCTTCTTTCCACTTGAATCAGTCTGTGGAACGTCCATCATTCTCTGGTTTGAATCCTTGTGATCCCCACTCCACCGATTTACGGAGATTAGACGTCCGACGGGCCCTGTTGCATTATTTGGAGGTCACAAATAGTTTTCGCACATCAGACCATTTATTTGTGCTGTGGAGAGGTCCCAGGAGAAGTCATGAAGCATTGAGGGCTACCTTAACCCATTGGTTAAAAGAAGCCATTGGATCAGCATACCTCCTTCAAGGTTGTCCCCCTCCCAGAGGATCTCCGAGCGCATTCTACTCATTCATAGGCAGCCTCGTAGGCTGAGTGCCAACAGATTTCGCTGCAGGGAGATTTGTAGAGTGGCCACTTGGAAATCTCTGCACACTTTTGCTCGTCATTACCAGTTGGATGTGCGCACTCTAGATTCTGGGAGTTTTGCTGAAGGTGTGATCCGAGTGGGACTCTCAAGGTCCCACCCCGGGTAGGAAGAGCTCTCGTAGAACCCAGGAGTCTGGACTGATCCGGGTACGTACAGGGAAAGGAAAATTAGTTTCTTACATGATGATTTTCATTCCTGTAGTACCATGGATCAGCCAGAGTCCTGCCCTTTTCTGCATACGATAATGGAGAGTCCTCTCATTCAGTTCTTGGTTAATTTGCTCTGGCAGATAAGTGTTGCATAAATTGAACTTTTTATTGATGTTTCCAATCTTGTTACGGGCTCTGTTGCTGTTTGGGTTAGTTAGCCTGGTTTCTATGGAATTGAACCCCAGTTACAGCAGATAGTTATTAAATAGGGTTTTGGATCATTCTGCTTTGATACGTTGAAATACTGACGGACTGTAGGTGCCACCTCAGGGTTTAGGACAGAGTCCGCCAAAACTTCTCTGTCTCTATCTGCTGGAGGGGGAGGCAAAACCCAGAAGTCTGGACTGATCCGGGGTACTACAGGAACAAAAAATGATCAAATAAGAACTAATTTTCCTTTACAAATTTTAACAAATAAATCAGACATTTTATTTTGAGTTCCTTCAGTACCCTAGGATGCATATCATTTGGGTCCAGGTGATTTGCTACTCTTTAGTTTGTCAATCTAGTCTACTACATCTTCCAGGTTCACAGTGATTTGTTTCAATTCGTCTGACTCATCACCCTTGAAAACCATCTTCGAAACTGGTATCTCCCCAACATCCTCATTAGTAATACTGAAGCAAAGAATTCATTGATTTTATCTGTAAAGTCTGTAGTAAACCTGACCAGCAGAGGTTTCACACCCATATTGGTACTAGATAAACTGGACCCGCTATGGGCTGTGATCTTTTAATTAGATTGGGGTAAGAATCATTCATAGATGACGTTGGTGCGTGAGCCTTTGAATCCCACAGGTCCCTTCTTAAGGAGTGAGCACAGAGACTCCAGGGAATCCTGAACCCAGTAAGATTGGTGTGAGGCTGAAAGGCCATAAATCTGTAGTCAGGGCATGTTTAAATCGTGTATAAGCCTTTTTCTATAGAAAATTCTGTTAGACTGATGCAGCCCACAAGGTATTTGATCATCTTTTCTAAATCCCTATTTCCCTTCACTTTAATTCTTCTCCAAAAATTTACCAATGATATTATGCTGAGTGACTCTGAGAAACCTAATACAGTGCTCTTACCTCCAGGAGCAGGCTCTCTGATCATCATTCCTGGAATTCAATAATCCGCTGTCTGAGCTGAGACACGAACTCTTTGTCATCTATAGGCTATCATTTAACCCTCCAAAACTTTGTGCCCACCGGAGTAGTTCTGGTTTGTAGCGTAAGCCAAACCGGGGGCATGGTCCAACCAAGTGATGTTACCACCCACTTCCGCTTCCAATACCTTCCCCACTGTATCCTTATCAATCAAAAAGTAGTCAATCCTAGAGTAGGACTTATGTGGGTGAGAGAAGAACGTATAGTTCCTCGCCGTGGGATTACGCAATCTCCAAATGTCCGTAAGCCCCCGATCTTCAATGAGGTGTTTAAGGGACCTTTCGTGCTATTTTCCCCCCAGCGCAACCACTGTGAGTATTGTCAAGATAGGGGTATCTTGTGATGTTAAAATCACCCCCCACTACTAGAACGCCCTTCCGTCCACTCGCTAATGACAGTCGAGAGTTTAGTAAAGAACCCAGACTGTTCAGCATTTTGGAGCATACACATTTAAAAAGGTAAACAGTTCCTCATTAATTTTGGCTTTTACATAACATAGCGACCCTCTACATCCCGGATCTCAGAGACAATATCTGCCACTACCGAGCTTGCAAACAGATCCCTACCCCATTGTATTTATGTTGGGGGTAGCTGCTGCGTGGAAAACTTGTGGGTACCCTTTGGTGGCCAATAAACGAACATGTCGTTTTCTAAGGTGTGTTTCTTGGCAGAGATAATATCCACCTGATGATGGGCCATATCTCGCATAAACATCTGTCGTTTGGTATGAGTGTTTAGGCCCTTCACATTAATAGAGAGCAATTTTAAGGGCCTCATAATTAGGTGTAGTCGGGCAGTGCTATGCCTCCCAAGACAAAGCATGTCAAGGACATGGACCGTGCCCGATTCCTGATTAGTGGTAAACCGACCCTCACCCTGAGTGTATTGCCGAACCCCAGCACATTCCCACTCCCTATACCCACCCCCTTCCCCCCCTCCCTCCCATCCCTCCCAACTTCTTGCCACTCTGCCTCGAGTGGAGCTCCTCCATTGGAGACCTGACGCCACCTCAGGACCGAATTATGGTCCCCCCTCCTCTACATTAGTAACCACATACAACATAACGCCCCTCACAATAACATGGGTTCAAAACGGGAATAATAACACCCAAAACTTGGTATGAAACTCCGTGAAAAGCCAATGTGGGCCCACGGGGTCTGCTTACGATAAGACTCCTACTGATCTCAGTCCATCAAAAGCTGGTCAGTCCGGTAAAAGAAAAGAAAAACCTGAACACAGTCCCCTGTGGACTCAGCCTGGTTCTTCTAGTCCCGATGGACCCCCGGATCTGCGACGTAGGCGTTTACCACCATTATCCACTCGCTTCCATCTAGGCCTGTCCGCTTTTCCGAGTGGTACTCGCTGCTGAGGCATCTCGAGGGCCCTCCGTATCTGATGCTGGTAAACCTGCTGCCCGCAGGATGTCCTCCGCTTCCATGACTTGCTGCACACGGGATGGAACTCCATTAACAGTAAAGTGGAGGCCGAATGGAAAGAGCCATCTATACTTGATATTATGAGAGCGAAGTATACTGATAACATCTCTGAATGCACGCCGTTTCCTGATAGTCGAAATAGCCAGGTCCTGAAACACCTCATTTTACAGCCTTTCCAGGTTATGGTGCCCATTATCTCTCGCTGCAACGGGCCACTGTCTCCTTGACCAGGAAACTATGAAAGCAGGCTATTATATCCCTGGTTTGTTTATTCTGCGAGTTGCCAAAGGCTCTGTGTGCCCTTTCTAGAACCACTTCCCGTGACTTCTCTTTAGTCCCCTCCGGATCCAGCAAATATGCACATATGTCTTGCACCACTTGTGAGCAGTCCCGAAAGTCCTCACCTTCCGGCACCCCTCTAAAGCGGAGGTTCACCCTCCTGGTTCTGTTCTCCAGATCCTCAACGTGGGATTGCAGCTCATCATGTGAATCTCTAAGCTGCCCCAGCTCTTCCCGCACGGAGTCCAGCTCCGTTTGCGCATCCTGCAGGCCATGTTCAGTTTCATCTGCGCGCCTCTCCAGCTCCCGGACGTCCCTTTTTGTGCTCTCTATCATATCGCCTAGCTCTTGGCGAAAGCGGGCCATGTCCCCCCTCAGCTCTTGGAACCAGGTCCGGAACTCATACCTGGTAGGGATCTCCGTGTCTAATAGTGCCTCTGTAGGCTCCGTCTCCGCAGCGCTCTCCGGGATCGGCGCCATTTTGTCTCCGTCCCCGAGCGCCGCTGCTGTGCTTGCTGCCGCAAATGAGAAGCGGTTGAGATCGGGTTTTTTTCCGGGGGGTAGCCATCCTTAGCTACTGGAGACCGTGTATCGGCGATATTCTGGTGCCTTTGACCTGATGAATACCAGCGATGGAGGCAGATTAGCGGCGGAGGAGGGGGGAGCCGAGGTCTTAGGCGGCCATCTTAGCGGGTGACGTCACCGGTCCTCCCTGATCATCATTCCTAATATTATAGCCCACATTGAACGAGGGGAGAGAGCCGTACATCAGGGATGAGCTGGGATCAGAGGAAGGAGGAACTGGGAAAAGCAGCTGCTCAGGTGAGTGCAGGAATAAGAGGGACCGGGGTAAACCTGCTGAGCTGGAGAGTGGAAAGAGCAGCTGGGAAGTGCAGAGACCCCTTCCCAAGCTCCTCTGCAGATCTCTGAAGTCACTCACAGGGTTTCTGCGACAGGCACTGGTATACGCTCGAGTGCTATTTTATGAAGCTTGAAAGTTGCATGTCAATGTGAACTGAGATGGTGCAGAGTTCATAAATGTGCACCTAGGTGGTTGTTGTAAATGGTGTATGGGTGGGCATTCATTACCAAAATTGTCTGCGCGTTTTACACCTCCTACTTGACTCTCACAGGTGCAATCACTCTTGTCTTTTCTCTGCAGTTTGTGGGTGGATTTCTTGGTGAACTAAGTAAATACGGGGTGCTATTCCATCTATTTTATTGTGCCCAAGATAGAGGGCTCATTATGGCCCATTCTGGATCTCAAGAGCGTCAACCGTCATCTGCAGATATTGCACTTCCGCATGGAAACTCTCCGCTCCATCATAATGGCAGTGCAACCGGGAGAGTTCTTAACCTCCCTGGACCTCTCCAAAGCCTACCTTCATATTTCCAGAGACACCTGATAGCTCTCGGTTCCTCCCTGGCGGTTGATATAGGCAATCGTTGTTGCGTTGTCCGACATCACTCAGATCGCTTGCCCCTGGAGCCTGTGGCTGAACTGCAGGCATGCTAGTCCTGACTGCTTGAGCGGTTTATGTTCCAGTTTTGCCTTTTCCTTGGTCCATTGTCCCTGGGCTGTCAGCTCTGGACAGTGAGCTCCCCACCCTCAGAGGCTTGTGTCTGTCGTGAGGGCAATCCAGCTTGGTGAGGATAGACTGATTTCCTGTAGCCACCTCCAGAACTGGTAATGGTGGCCCACTACCGCAAAGTGTAGAAAAATGCTGATGGTCTTGATGGACTTTCCAGTAATGGGCCACCATTACCAGTTCTGGACGTTACCCTTTGGTCTGGCAACCGTCCCCAGAACATTCACCAAAATTATGGTGGTCATGGTGGCAGCACTGAGGAAAGAAGGGATCCTGGTGCACCCCTAATTGGACGACTGGCTGATCCGGGCAAAGTCATTGGAAGAGAGCCTCCAGGTAACCAGCAGGGTCAGGTCCTTCCTACAGGAACTCGGTTGGGTCATGAACATGGACATGAGCAGCCTCAAGCCCTCCCACCAAGCAGAACAAGGTCCTCCTCCCTTCCTGAGGAGAAGAAAACTGATGGACCAAGTACGCCGGTTGATGACCACATTGCACCCCAAGGTGTGGGACTATCTTCAGGTCCTCCGCCTCATGGCATCAACCCTGGAAGCAGTACAGTGGGCGAGGGCTCACATGCGGCCTCTCCAACGCTCCTTACTGTCATGTTGGAACCCACTGTCCCAAGACTACTCGATTCACCTCCACCTACCAACAGAGATATGTTCTTGGCTCCAGTGGTGGCTACAGGAAATCCACCCTAAGCAAGAGCGAAAGCCTATCCTCACCAAGCTGGATTGCCCTCACGACAGACACAAGCCTCTGAGGGTGAGGAGCTCACTGTCCAGAGCTGACAGCCCAGGGACAATGGACCAAGGAAAAGGCAAACTGGAACATAAACCGCTCAAGCAGTCAGACTAACATGCCTGCAGTTCAGCCACAGGCTCCAGGGGCAAGCGATCTGAGTGATGTCGGACAACGCAACAACGATTGCCTATATCAACCGCCAGGGAGGAACCGAGAGCCATCAGGTGTCTCTGGAAATAAACCCCCTTATGGAATGGGCGGAGTTAAACCTACAAGGGATCTCTGCTTCCCCCATCGCAGGAAAAAGACAATGTCACAGCGGACTTACTCAGCAGGGAAAACCTGGACCCGGGGGAATGGACACTGTGACCAAAGGATTCCAGCTTCTAGTAAATCGCTGGGGCCTCCTGGCCATGGACCTACTGGCCACATCTCATAATGTGAAAGTCCCCCGGTTCTTCAGTCACAGGCGAGATCAGCATTCACAAGGAATCGACACCCTCGTCCAGACCTGGTCAGAGGAAGACTTACTGTATGCCTTCCCCCCATGGCCTCTACTGGGCAACATCGTACAAAAGATAGAACACCAGAGAGGTTTAGTCCTCCTAGTGGACCCGGAGTGGCCCAAATGTCCCTGGTATACAGACATGCAAAGGCTCCTCGTGGGGAGTCCTCTGTGCCTCCCCCCACACAGGGACCTTCTCCAGCAGGGCCCGATTTTTCATGAAGATCTGTCTCGATTCTCTCTTACAGTCTGGCCCTTGAGAGGGTTCGCCTGAAGAAACTCAGTTACTCGGTGGCCGTGATCGCCATCTTGCTCTGTGCGCGAAAGTTCTCAATGTCCCTGGCCTACATATGGATCTGGAAAATATTTGAGGCCTCGTGCGAGGACTGCGGGGTGCCCCCGCGAATGGCCAAGATCCCCATGATTCTGGGATTTTTACAGGACAGCCTGAAGAAAGGGTTGTCCCTCAACTCCCTCAAGGTCCAGGTAGTAGCCCTCTCCTGCTTCAGGGCTGAGGTGAACGGAAACAATCTGTCCGCACATCCGGACTTGGCCCGTTTCCTAAAAGGGGTTAAACAACTCTGACCACCTTAAAGTGGCTGATCCCCTTATGGAACCTCAATCTATTACTGGACTTCCTGGCAGGACCTTCCTTCAGACTGATGCGCAGTCTGTCACTATGCCTATTAACACTAAAGACTGTATTCTTTGTGGCAATATGCTCGACCCATCGCATCTCAGAATTACAGGCACTATCTTGTCGGGAACCATTCCTTCGATTTTACTGCAGGAACAGTACAGCTTCGGACTGTCCCCTTCTTACCAAAGGTGGTCTCGGAGTTTCACTTGAATCAATCCATCTCCTTACAGTCACTGGAGGAACACAAGGACATGGAAGCTCCAGCCTTCATCGCCATCTAAATGTTGGCAGACTCCTAGTGCAGTACCTGGAGCACTTGGAACCGGTGCGCAAGACATCGCTTTTTTATTCTTCACTGCTGGAAGAAACAGGGCGAAACGGTTTCGCGAGCTACTATGGCTCACTGGATCAAGGAAGTAATCAAGGCAGCTTACGTAGATGCAGGGAAACTTTTACCCCTTCAGGTCAAACCTCATTCTACCAGGGTCCAGCCAGTATCCTGCACAGAGGCTAAGCTACTGTTGCCAGCCATCTGTCGAGCAGCGACGTGGTCTTCCCTACACATCTTCTCCAGGTTCTACCGCCTGGATGTCCAGGCTCGAGAGGACGCAGCCTTTGCAAGGGCAGTGCTAACTGAACCATGGGCAGCCTCCCGCTCTGTTCGGGAGTAGCTTTTGTACATCCCACTGGTCCTGAGTCCATCTGGCTACACGCTAGGAAATGGAGAAATTACTCACCTGGCAATTTTGTTTTCCTTAGTGTAGATAGATGGACTCAGCATCCTGCCTATGGCTGCACAGGAGAGGCACCAAGGAATTGCCCATGAGGCGACCCTCGATTCCTAATGAATACAGGTAAGCCGTTGCCTTACCCCTAGTTCAGGGCATCCATAGTATGGCTGGTTTCGATGCTTATGTTGGTTGAGTACATTGGAGGTCTCAACTTGAGTAAAAACTGTTGTTAACCAAGGGTTTAATCAAGTTATATCCAAATTCTAATCAAGTTCTTTGATTATATATGACCACAATGGCTTTTCGAAGAGAATACTGAAGAGCTGAGGTCACTGCAGAGAGTTTATCTAGGGTGATGTCAGCTTTGAAATCTGACTCAGTCTCCCATCTGCTAGCAGAAGAGCACAAACGAAATTATCAGGTAAGTAATTAATTTCTTCATTACTGTGTCAAGTGTAAAATGTTTGTTGTTGAAATATCAATAAAGCAAATTTAAACAGAGCTTTGTAGAGTTAGCACTCCATATACTCTGGAAATAGCTTTACATAGTGCTTGAAATTGCATATAATTCCCTATGTACAGATTTCTTGGCCATTAGACCTATTATAAGACTGGTTTGAATTGAAATCTACTTCTTACTTCCCTTGTTTTTTTCTGTTTTCTAAGGATGGATGCTTCAGTTTCTGTGCTTCTCTGTTTGGATGTCTAGTTAATAAAAAAAACAAACAAAAAACCCTCTGAAAGAACAAATCTTCCACCTTCTCAAACTCAAGTGCCCCATTCTTCACTCCCCTGAAAAGAGACACAGAGGGGACAAAATGTAAGATAGGCAGCTGTCAATACCAGAAACGTCTGAACTCGGTGACCAACCCCTCCACCAGGTGGATAGCCACACAACTTTGAGCATCTGACTCCATTCCCCGGTGTACTATAATTTGCTGTTTGTATACCAGCAGCTAAGACAAGAGATTTATTCACATTTTTCTCATAGGCCTGTGCTGTTTCTCCACCTCTACTACTGTTATCTCTGATCTCAAATGTGTGTTATTCCAGTGAGTGCTGAGGGAGTTATGCTGAGATTCCTGTCTTGGGACAGGGCACAGTCACAGTCCACATCCTCGCCTTGATAACTTTTTACTCAAATGCAGTGCATCACTTATCCTCAGACAAGTCACCCTATTGGCAAGATATGTGTAGTTTCTTCCTTTTCAGGGGTTTTGGAAAGCATCATTCAAATCCTTTTTCCTCTCCTGGTATTGTTGAGTTCAGAGCTTATCATGTGACCCTCGGGCTACATGAGTGCTTGCTCTATTTACATGTTTATAAATGCAATTAAAATTATGTATCATTTCTATGACTTCTTGCTATCTCCTTCAAGGAAGCATTCCCCAAGCAATATTCAACACTGTATCAGAACCTAATGCAGATCCACCTTTCAAAAATGATCTGCTGCAAAGGTCCACGTTAGGTTTTGATAGTAGAATATTGAATATTGCTTGGAGAATGCTTCCTTGAAGAAGACAGCAAGAACTTATAGATATAAGTATTTTTATTTGCATATATGACAAATTTAAAAAAAAGTAATTTAAAATTAAGAAGTGCTTACTATTGTCCATTTTTGTAAGGACTTTCAGGTGAGGTCTAGGATTATAGTGAAGTACCAGCTGCACTTGCAAGATTAACTGTATCTGTGTATGAAGACCTCCATTAATGTTTTGAATTGAGGTGCTGGTCATCACAGGTTTATTTAAATACAATTTAAATTAGTTTACAACATGGTTTTTGTTTTGTTTGAGTTACATAAAAACTTTCTGATATTGAATTCACTTGTCCGTGTTTGCATGTTCAGTCCTTAGCTTCATTCTTCTCTGAGATCCACCAATGTGCTCTCGTTTATATCAGAATGCTGCAGTAAGGAGGTGATGCAGCTGCCTTAAGCCTCTATTCTCTCTGAGGTGTGTTAATGCTGAGAACACCCTGATCATTGTCACTGTGAGTCTCCCTCACATCAAGTAATGTCTATCCTTTTATTTTCTTATCCAGAGATTATTGACATCAAGAGAGGACACAAGGAGACGCATCCTGAGGAACGCAATCAACATCTGGAAGTGAATAAAACTGTATCAGAGAAAGATGAAGCAGATTCCTGCCCATGTTGTGTCTGGGGCAAAAACTACTGGAATCAGTGCAAGCCCCAGGAAAGGCTGAGAAATCCAGGAGGAGACTCCCACTGAAAATGTGACTCTCTGTGAGCAAAGTACACATCTGAGAGAACAGACCGGGTTGATATCATTTTCAGGCAATGAATGTGCAAGTAAAGTAACATTAAAAGTTAACCAGGAGATTTATACAAGAGAGAAAGCATTTCCATATAGTGAATGTAATAAAAGCGCCCTTTATTCATCACAACTGAAAATTCACCAAAAGATCCACTCAAAAGAAAAGCAATTTACATGTACCGACTATACTAACAGGTTGAAGTGGAAATTAAAAATGAAAAGGTACAAAGAGATGCACAGAGTAGACAAAACATTCACGGACATTGAGTGTGATAAAAACTTCAGCTGCAAATCAAAACTGAAAATTCATGAAAGGATACAAACAGGAGGAAAACAATTTACATGTACTGAGTGTGATGATATTTTCAGTTGTAAATCAAAACTGAAAAAGCACAAAAGAATCCACAAAGGAGAGAAACCATTTACATGCACTGAGTGTGATAAAAGCTTCAGCAGGAAATTTGATCTGAAAAGGCATGAAAGGATCCACACAGGAGAGAAACGATTTAAGTGCACTGTGTGTGATAAAAGCTTCAGATGCAAATACAATCTAAAAATGCATGAAACGATCCACACAGGAGAGAAACCATTTACATGCAGAGAGTGTGATAAAAGCTTCAGGGTGAAGAAGACATTGAAATGTCATGAAAGGACCCATACAGGAGAGAAACTATTTCAATGTATTGAATGTTATAAAAACTTCAGGTGCAAATCTGAACTAAAAATACATGAAACGATTCACACAGGAGAGAAACCATTTACATGCAGAGAGTGTAATAAAAGCTTCAGGGCAAAGAAAACATTGAAATATCATGAAAGGATCCACACAGGAGAGAAACCATTTCAATGTAATGAATGTTATAAAAGCTTCAGGTGTAAATCCGATCTAAAAATACACGGAACGATTCACACAGGAGAGAAACCATTTACATGCAGAGAGTGTGATAAAAGCTTCAGGGTGAAGAAGATATTGAAATGTCATGAAAGGATCCATACAGGAGAGAAACCATTTATGTGCACTGAGTGCGATAAAAGCTTCAGCAGGAAATCTGAACTGAAAAGGCATGAAAGGATTCACACAGGAGAGAAACCTTTTATTAGGACTGAGTGTCTGATGAAAGCTTGGGATCAAAACGCTAACTGGAAAGTCATGAATGAGTCCACACAGGAGAGAAACCATTTAAGTGCACTGAGTGTGATAGCCTCAGTAGCAAATTCAATCTGAAAATGCATAGATATATCCACGCAGGAGAGAAACCATTTACATGTATTGAATAAAAGCTTCAGTTAAAAACTCCAAACTGAAAAGTCATGAAAGGACCCACACAGGAAAGAAACCATTTACATACATTGAGTGTGATAAAAGTTTCCATATGACATCAGAACTGAAAAACCATCATAGGATACACTCAGGAGAGAAACCATTAACATATACTCAGTGTGACATGTTTCATTTGGAAATCAGTAATGAAAAAGCATAATATGATCCACATAGGAGAGAATCCATTTACATGCACTAAATATGATAAAAATTTCAGTTCAAAATCCAAACTAAAAAGTAATGAAAGGGTACACATAGGAGAAAAACCATTTACATTCACTGAGTGAAGCTTCAGTTTTAAATCCAATCTGAAAATGGATCCATACAGAAGAGAAACCATTTACATGCACCTAGCATGATAAAAGCTTCAGCAGGAAGTCTGAACTAAATAGGCATGAAAAGATAGACACAGGAGAGAAACAATTTATATGCATTGAGTGTGATAAAAATTTCAGTTGGAAATCAAAACTGAAAAAGCAGGAAAGGATCCACATAGGAGAAAATTATTTGGAGTAAATGTCTCTCACTGAGTCTTGCTGAGTTCTTCCATGTGATTAGCCCTGTTGCATAATACCTAAACTAAATCTCAGCTAGTTGACAACTTCTACTATTGAAGTATAAAAGAGGAAGCAGAAAGAAAAATTCCTTCTGGAGGCATGTTACCCAGGATAAAAAAGTAACCCACTCCTAGTCTAAGCACTAGGACTAATGATGCTGGTAGTGATGGAGCTGAATCTTCATGCAAAATTTCTGGTTCAACTATAGACTATGGTGATGTCATGGACCCACTGCAGCAGACGATAAACTTTAGAAGCTAATGAAAATATTAAGAGAATTATTTACTACCAAGTAGACCCCTGAGTCCGTACTATACAGTATAGATGAAGTGTATCAGTATATTAACCCTTATAATATATAATGTGACGCATATCAACAAGTGTCAACAGGAAACCCTGCATGGCCACAGTTTTTATGTTTCAAAACACATTCTATTTAGCAATTCATTACTCGGAAAACCTTTTATACGGGCACATTGTAAACATACGGTCTAATAGTCATACTCACAACACATATTCCCCCATGTAGTGTTTACCACTCTGCATCCAGACCTCACATCCATACAATCACTCATTCCATCCAATGCGAGAACTTCGCAACACTAATGTTGATTTGAATTGGAACGATATCCCCTGCCAGAAAGAGATGCTGAGTGTGAAAAGTGGGCTGAGTGGTGTTACATTACACCATAGAACACTGAACACGCAATCATGTAAAAGCAAAACTTAGTTTACTAAATACTGTAGAAATTATATAAAGATGAGCAAAGAAATATCACAGCAGTATACCAATATTGCATAGATCAATACAGATAAATAGAATTTCCTAGTGTGTAGCCCGATGGACTCAGGACCAATGGGTTATGTGCTCCCCTGCTAGCAGATGGAGACGTAATCCAGTTTCAAAGTTGACGTCACCTTAGATATACCCCTGCTGTGTCCTCAGCCATTCAGTATCTCTCCATCTCCTAGCAGATGTGGACGTGCTATCCCCACACCAGCATTGGTGTTTAGCGGGATTGCAGTACTAGTTTGAAGAAAAAAATTTACCTTTTAGATTGGAGAAAGATTGAGCCCTGCTCTCCTGTGGTGATACCTAAAGTCCCTCCCCAAATTGAGAATTCCTGAGGTGATTTGCAAGATCCCTCAGAGGTGTCTTGGTCCGGTAGCCAGTTCCCGGCATGGACTTTGCTGCTGAAGCAGCTGAAAGGCAGCAGGTGCAGGAAGGTGAGCGCAGCGGTGATGGCCTAAGCCCTCTCCCCCCTCAGCCGGAGGCCACCTCTGTACTCAGCCAGTAAGCGCTGAGCCCAGGTAAGTAAAGAAGAATTCCTCCGATTCAGAGACGTTGAAGGGCTTTGGTAAGTCTTTCCTCCAGTCTCCTTGCTGGGTGCACTGTACCTACGATGTCCCCATCCCATTAGGGCAAGGGAAGGGGGGTTTCCGAGCAGGTTGAGTGGTCCCTGATGGGCTAGGCCCTGTGTCGGGCTTGGTGGGCACTCCATGTGGCAGGCCGCGGCGGTGCCATCCTGCGCATGGTTTGGTGCAGCGCCATTTTCCCCCATCGACCCTCAGTATGCGATGTGCGGGCCAACCCGTTGTGCATATAAGTGTCAGAAAATGTGTTAGAAAAAGTGTTTCTTTGTAGCCATGCATGTAGAATGTAGCAGTTATATCAAGTTTGTATTGAAGATTAAGGAATGCCTTTTGTACTTTTTGTACCTAGATAAGGGCCTAATATGGGACGCCTTCCGGCTTCCATCACCTGTCTCCTTGTGGGCAAAGGTCCAGACAGAACTGATCGCAATTGCGGTTAGGAATAGACTAGCCCCCACCTGGCTATTCTGTTTGTTTAAACCCTGATAAGGACAGTACAGGGGAGAGGAGCAAGGTCAATCCTGACTGATCATAAGAGAGACAGTAAAGGGCTAACCGCTTCATGATATTGGTAAGCATTTGTTTATAGTTATTTCTGCATAAGAGAACCCTAGCTAGTAGAATTAATCCTATCTAGTATTAGCAGGACATGTACTAGAAATAATTTATTCTACAAGAAAAATTTCTTTAGTAGATATTTATCTGATTGCTATAGTTTCAGTAACTATCGTTATCATACTTATAGCTATGTTCTGTTTGATTAAGATAAGATTTGAGAACCATGATGCTTCACAATCACATAGCTTAAACGATTATAACTGTTATCTGAATAAAGGGACTTATTTTCATACATCCAGACTGACTCGTTTCTCTAAAAACAACTCTATTGGGGAACCCTCATCTCTAAAATAATAAACTCCTTCCCTAAGGGCTGGAGGGTCATATGAAAGGTAGGATAGGAGCAGAGCTCTTCTTGGCTTTCACTGAGATGGCACTCCAGATGGGACCCCTTTAGATAGATAGGCAATATCTAGGAAAAAATAAAATAGGAATTTTTCATTTCCAATAAAATGATATTACCTATAATTCTATATTAATATAGAATGGCAGACCCCTACAGGATAAGGGCTAGCCAAGAGACTGTATTTTGCAAGCGGTTAGAGGCAAACCATATTCAGGAAGGTCAGTCTGTTGTACTACATTTGCATATAGACAGTGATTCCTCCCTGTGCTATCACAAAGATATTTGTCAATTAAAAGCCTTGACTCAACAAGGGAGATACCAGGGACTTGATCGTAGGAGAGCTGAGGACTTCACACCCTTTACTCTCCCCTATTGCCAAATGTCATACACTCTTAGTAAGTGCTTGTTCGTAGACACTCTGACCGTTCCTGTCTCAGAAAAGCGAGGCGGTTTGGCTTTCATGGAAACCCGGCTGCCTCTCGATGCAATATTATCATATGATCTTCTCGCTGCGGACCAAGTGCCGGCTGGAAAATAGGGTGACTTCTATACTGCTGTCCTGAGATGCTTTTTAACATTAAGAGATCATTATGGAAGCACCTCAACCCCGATGGGGACGCTCGCGGAGTATGGGGGCCATAGTGAGATCGATCATAAAGCAGACAGGGTAAGACGGACTTTAAGTACTCTCCCTACAGACATTAACCAGGTACCAGAACATTTGGCTACCTGATTAGTAGCATTAGAGGCAATCACTGGTCAAGTTGATGGACGCACTGGACACTATATAATTTCAACCCTAATGCTTCAAAATCTAGTTCCACCTTTGTTCGCTTGTGACTCCTGGGGAACTTATTATGCCTGGTGTTATCGAGAAATAAATGGTAAACCCTTGATTACTAATCTAGGGGACATATTACAAAAAATATTACAAAAGTATGGATATCCGCTGCCTACTCACTAGGAATGTTAGTGACTTTAGAAAATTTTGACCAGGTATGGGAAATCCTGAAAGATATTATGCCTGAAACCTCTATCCGCATTGATCTTATTAATCAACTAAGTACTTTGGCTCCTGCTGAAAGGAACCAACGATTTCCATTCCTGATTCAACAGGCATAGGAGGCAGCAGGAAAATCCTTGATCCTGCGGAAGCCATTTAAACTGGCGCACCAGGGGCCGGATAAACATAAAGGCAGAGGAAGGGACAGCCAGAGGTCTCAACCTGATAAGCACACCCGAAGGGTAAGCTTTAATTTCAGAAACCCATCCTCCCAGGAAAGGAATCATAGGGAGAATAGGGAGTTCAGGGAACTTAGACAGGAATACCCACCTTCTCCTCAGAGAACTCCTCCAGGCACCGGGTGGGCTCCACGTTACCCTGTGAGGGAAAATAGATGGACTCCATCTATAAGATATCTAGCATCAGAAAACCCCCCAGGGGTATCTGGAGCTACAGCTAAAACTGATCACCCTCCCACACCTACCCCAAGAAAATTGGCCAAGTGAGCCACACACCATGGCAGCTCTGGCTCCAAAACTCAACCCCCTGTGGATCCAGAATAAGGAATAAGGTAAACTTGATGTGGGGATGGTGGACACAGGGACTACCATTAGTATACTAACATGAGAATGGGATACTATACATTATTTACAACAAAACATAACAATTACTATGTTTGCAGGACAGCAGACCCAAGCTCCCTTAGCAACCATAGACATCTATTCTCCCTAATACAAAGGACCTCGCACCATAAAGGTAGCTTGTTTATTTGATGAAGAAGACCCTTATGCAGTCTTCTTCTCGCCAGCTGATGTACCGGTACTCCCCTCTATGATGAGAGAAGACCCAGCATATGGGTTAGAGGCAAAGCTTCAATATCACCCCAGCTCAAAACCTTTGTAGGGGAAGCAGTTCTAGATAAGAGAGTTCAGGAATGGCTTACCTTAGGGATTGTTCAGCTCTATCCCACACATACGGGTTTGGTTCGCATCCCCAAGCCAATAGAAATCGCATTAACTAAAACATTTAATCCCCAGAAACAGTACCCTGTACACCGAAAGTTCTGGGATGACCTTGATAAGATTATTAGTCAGAAAGTAACTCAAGGGGTTTTAAGAGAGGAATTTTCTCAATATAACTCCCCTCTGCTCCCAGTGCCCAAACCAAATGGGAAGATCCGCATGGTCATCGACTATCGGGTCCTTAACACCTCCTCTGAAACTGGCGGCGCAGACCATCAATCCGGTGTCGACGATTGATAATTTGCCTTGCCCTAGGTGGAAAGCCACCTTAAATTTAGCTAATGGGTTCTGGAGTATACCCTCGAATTCCTCCCCATTAACTGCGTTTACGTTCCAGGGAAAAACAATATCAATATATGGGACTAACCCAGGGATTTAAAAATTCCCCCGTATTATTTTCAGCAGCCATTGAAGAGATCCATCAATGACTTCAAGTTGATAATGCTATACCATATGTCGATGAAATATATTTGGCATCTGATACACTACATGTACTTTGGTAGACAGTAGTTAAACTGATAGGGTCCTGGGTGAAGAAGGATTGGTAGTAAATTTCACCAAAGCAAGAATAGGCTTTGAGGAAGTAAAATTTGGGGGATTTCTAATTGGGGTGGCAGGAGTACATTGGCCCCCACACTCCAAGAAAAAATAATTTTCTTTCCCGAACCGTGTACTTCACGCCAGTTATAGGTTATAATAGGAAGTCTCAATTTTGCCTGTAAAATGGTACCAAATTTTGTGGCACTAGCGAAACCCTTATATGATCTGTTAAAAGGCAATGCGGTGGTAGCTAGGGATTGGACCACTTTACTTTCGGAATGCCTCCAGGTACTCCAGGAGGCTATAAAAAATTCCGCTTCATTAGCACATCGAAACACTGTAAAGGATTTGGACCTTGTCCTGCAGGTTTTTGACTCATATTTCTTAGCTATAATAAGTAATCATTATGAGTCCCAACCTATTTATTATATTACACACATTTTCTCTCTCCCCGAGAAAAAGGTTAATATAATTGAGTGCACTTTAACAGCTGTCAGATATTGCCTTTCCAAAATTTCTACTTTGGCACAAGGTAAATACATACACTGTTACACTGGTATACCGCAACTGCAAGCACTAACTCGGCACTCCCTAACTGAAAGCAGGGCTACTGCCACTCGCTGGGTGCAATGGCGCGCCGATCAGTATAGGGACGATGTACAATTCCATTATCAAAATGACCTCACAGACTCGGGCATTGAATTAGTTAGTGAAGAGGTCCCCCGAGATCCTATACCAGACCGGGTACTTCCTCCTAACCCTAGACAAGTACAAATGGTCATTTTTACCGATGGGTCTGCTACCCCATCTACTGACTATCTCACAGCCTTCTTTGCGAGAGTGGCCAATGTGATTTAACTCCTAACAAGATAGGACACACACACTTGGCCATTAGGAGACATGTCTGCTCAACAAGCCGAACTCATTGCATTCCAAAAGGCATTAACACATATTGAACACATGACCAATTTGGACACCGGACGGTCTATACTGGTCTGTTCAGATTCCACATATGTAGTTTCTGGATGTAACACACACATGAAAGTCTGGGAAAATAATTACTTTTTAGATGTTACTGGCAGGCTAATAACACACCGAGCTCACTGGAGATTGCTATTTTCTTCCAAAACCTTTACGGTCCCGGTAATGGTTTTACATGTGCCAGCTCACCGGGTAGCAGGGTGGTATGCTCGTTTTAATAATATGGTGGATAAGGCTGCCAAAAGAGTGGCCTCTAAGCAAGAAACCACTGTACGGGCATGGCTCGCCCGACATGGTACCTTACATTTAAATGTAGCAACTCTGTGTCATCACTCAGATGGGGTTTTAACCAGAAATCAGGCTAAGAATCTGGTCTGCCACTGTACAGAATGTCAGCTCACAAACCCTAAATGGACTGGACCCCTTTATGTAGAAGGAACTCTTCCGCGGGGAATAAGACGAGGACAGGTAGTCTATATGGATCACATTGGACCACTTACCTCTTCATGTGGCTACCAACATATTTTAGTGGTGTTAGACTCCTTTTCGGGCTTCGTTTTCCTATTTGCACAGAAACACCTTACAACAGCAGACTGTTAATCGTCTTGCTATTGTTTTTGGTATTTTATCTTTTCAGTTTCTCTGCACAGATGGCGGCCCAGCCTTCAGAAATCTAGAGGTTGAAACCTTCTGTGCCGATCACTCCATTGCTCATCAATTCTCGTACCCCCACTGTCCAGAATCTAACAGTATGATAGAACTGGTGAACGGTGAGGTTAAGCATAGTCTGCAGATTTTTGCCTTAAAAACTAGTCCCAAAGATTGGTACCATAATCTCCCAGAGATACAAATCTGGCTAAATAGTACCATAACTGCCAGTCATGAAGCGCCCGCTATGTCTCTCTTTGGGTTCTCTATGCTAGAAAACATGGGGTCCTTGGAGGTGATGGTTGCCTTTGACGAAGCCCCCCGGAATCCAAATCCATTTCCAATTGGTTCCGTAGTACTGAGCAAAACGCATGTTCGTGGCTTATTAGAATCATACTGGTCTAAACCCTTTATTGTTACAGAAATTTTAGATACCTCAGGACTGGTATTTTCTGACTCTGAGGATCCAGAGATCAGAAAAGTTGTGTCTATTAGAGATGTCAAGTTGGTATCCGAGACACTGGGGTTTTCCGTTGCAAGCGTCTCCATTCGAACCACAGCCTCTACTGCATCCACAGTTTCCACTGACGCAGATGAGACAGGAAGAATAGACGCTGCTAAGCACCCCCACCGCTCAAGACATTGATGTTTTTCCAAGAAGTGACATGATTGCGCCAGCCCCAGAACAGGAAGAACAAGTCGTTTTCGATGTGTCTAGTAGTCCTATGTCTGAACGCCTTGCGGTTCTAACCTGCATCCAGCAACAGCTTCAAAGTGCATGTTGTACGTTCTATTCCCTGATCAGTACATTTTTGCATGTGGGACTTTTTTTTCTATAAACCCTACTATAAGTATATTATTGTATGTTGGGTGTTCTTAGTAATTGCATTTCCTGTCTCCCTCTACTACCTTTTATCTCATACCCAAATACATTCCACCACTTTCCCCGAAACTTCTCGGGAACTCCGTTACTCTCACATATAAGTAAACGTTCACTTTCTAAACAACCTTCACTTCTCGCCATGCCCTTGCCATCTGGTGTAATTTTGGTTCTGTACCATCGCTGGTTGATGCATGACCGTGTTCTTTTGCATATTAATGTTCCTTTTAGGTACTACACTCACTAAGTCTGGCAAGGCATCTCACCGGAATCTCAACCTGAGGGTCTTGAGTCTAGGCTTATTGCTCTGTTCCAGCAACTGGAGTGATCTTCCCTACAGCTTATTTGGATCACATTGGAATCTCCTCTTGATGGCTTCCGCACAGCGTTCTGCTCGTCTAAGTACCAAAACTTGTTCCTAGGTTTCTGAAAAGAAGGTGCCAATCTTACTAAGGTCCTTAGATCACCTTCATGGAAATTATAGCACTGTTCCTACCATATGTTGGTGCTTCAGAACAGTTGCAGAAAAAATTTGCCCTTCGACCCTGCCTTAATGACTCCTGTGCGTGCCAAAACCTTCTATCAGAAGGACTACTGGATGAATCCTCATTTGGTCCTATGCCAGGACTTTCAGGTTTGCTAAAAGGTCTCTTCTTTTCCTAGATGGACATATTTCCTGAGGTAACACTCTCTTATGACAATTATTCCACATGGGGAGGAGAAGATACCGCATTCCCCCTCCCAAAGATTAAAGACTCTTTGTATCATGTTTGTTGGCAACCGTATGAAATTCTATTTTTAAATAGTACACATTATCATGTATTTATTGATGAATTGCCTCTTAATTTCACTCATTGAGATGGAATCCCTTATTACTTTGTGGAATAATGCTTGTGGGAACAATAGGTTCTTTTGTGCTCAGTCCTCGTCCACCCAGATTCAATGCCCATGTTGCCCTAATTGGCGTTATCAAGTTAACCTTTGCAATAAAAGATTTCATAATAAAATATGGGGACCTTTCTTTACACAGGAAGCACATTTCTTGTCAAACAGACTAGTGAAAAGTTGATCTTTAACAGCTGCCTTCGAGGCTTAGCAGAAGGGAAGAATAAAATGGAAGTCACATCCGTTTTAGACCTTATCATACAGACTAAGTGGCTAAATGATTCATTTTCCCTACCTGACTGGGTAATAAGAACAGCAAGAAGAAAAAGAAGAAATGTTCTATAACACGAAATTCAGAGCACTTTTCTTATCCTTAATAATAGAATTAAAGCTGCTATCAAAGGCATTCAGTCTAATGAATATCATCAGTTAAGGGATTATTTGGCACAAACCTTACAATTAGGAATTGATGCCATAACCACGGCTGATGAGAAAATACAGGTCTTAGCAAAACCGAAATGGGGGGACCTTCAACTGGGAAAGCAGAGTTGCTTACCTGTAAAAGGTGTTCTCACAGGACAGCAGGATGTTAGTCCTCACATATGGGTGACATCATCAGGATGGAGCCCAATCACGGAACACTTTTGTCAAAGTTTCTAGAACTTTGACTGGCACCTACTGGGCATGCCCAGCAATGCACTGACTCTGCATGCAGCAGGGGTCCCCCTTCAGTCTCGTATTATAGCAAACAGTACGTGCAAAAAATAAAATAAGAAAATGTAAACGAACCCAACACCGCGGGGTGGTGGGTGGGTTTCATGAGGACTAACATCCTGCTGTTCTGTGAGAACACCTGTTACAGGTAAGCAATTCTGCTTTCTCACAGGACAAGCAGGATGGTAGTCCTCACATATGGGTGAGTACCGAGCTGAGGATGCCCGAGCAATGCACCAAATGCACCCAAAGACATGCAACAGGCACAACAACAGGGGTGGCATTCTGGTTAGGAGGACATCCTGAATGCTGAATGGTTCGGTGGAAAGCTGTTGGGTACTTAAATTGAAAACAAGTTGCATATAATAGACTGGCCAAAGATGGAATCTTGTCTGCCAGCCTTATCTAAGCAATAATGGGCTGCGAATGTGTGGAGAGAATTCCAGGTCGCAGCCTTACAAATGTCAGCAAGCGGTACCAAACGGAGGTGTGCTACTGATGTCACCATGGCCCTGATGGAGTGTGCTTTCACACAGTCTTGTAACGGAATGCCTGTTTGCTCGTAGCAAAATGAAATGCAGTCCGCTAACCAGGAGGAGACGGTTTGCCTTCCTATAGGATTTCCAAATTTGATGGTATCAAAAGAAATGAACAATTGAGTGGACTTCCTGTGGGCTGACGTGCGCGCTAGATAGAAAGCTAGGGCATGCTTACAATCCAAGGAATGCAAAGCCTGTTCTCCTGGGTTTGAATGGGGCCTGGGAAAAAAGGTAGGTAGGATACTAGATTGGTTAATATGAAATTCTGACACTACCTTAGGTAAAAATTTATGGTGAGTGCGGAGTACTACCCTGTCATACAGAATTTTTGTGTAAGGCGGGTAGGTAACTAACACTGCGCGCCGAGCCCAGCTCGCGCTGGGCTCGGCGCGCGCAGGTTGCACAAATGTGCACCCCCTTGCGCACGCCGACCCCGGATTTTATAAGATACGCGCGGCTACGTGCGTATCTTATAAAATACAGCGTACTTTTTAAAAATCTGCCCCTTTCTGTATCGCGCTGGAATACCTAATAGGGCCCTCAACATGCATTTGCATGTTGAGGGCCCTATTAGGTGCCGTGGGTTGGATGCGCATTTTCCGCCCCTTACTGAATAAGGGGTAAGGGAAAACGCGCGTCCAAGAGCAGGTTAACAGTGCGCTCTGTCGGAGCGCACTGTACTGTATCGACCTGTAAGTCTGCGAACGGACGTGATCACAAGGAGAAACAGTACCTTCCAGGTAAGATAGCGTAGATCACAGGAGTGGAGTGGCTCAAACAGAGGTTTCATGAGCCGTTCCAAAACCACATTAAGGTCCCAAGCAGGAGCAGGAGAGCTCAGTGGAGGTTTTAAATGGAGCAAGCCTCGCATGAAACGTGCTACTAAGGGTTGTGATGAGATGGAGACATCTCCTATACCCTTATGGTATGCAGACACTGCACTAACATGCACCCTGATAGATGAAGTTTTAGGCCTAACTCTGACAGGTGCCAGAGATAGTCCAGGAACCTCGCAGTGGAAGGGGTCTATGGACATGGAAGAGCATTCGTGAAGCCTCCAGGACTCGGGATGCCAACTCTGAAAGGTTAAGAAGTTGGAGTATTAACCTTTCAACATCCAGCCATCAGAGACAGAGCCTGGAGGTTGGGGTGACGCAGATACTCTTTGTTCTGAGTTATCAGAAGGGGATCCGTCCCCAGGGGAATGTGCTGGCGTACTGCTAAGTCTTGGAGGATTGGAAACCACACCTGGCATGGCCAGTGGGGAGCTATCAGAATCATTAATACCTTGTCCTGCCGGAGCTTTACGAGAGTCTTTGAAATGAGAGGAAGTAGAGGGTACGCATAAAGGAGTCCGCTGGCCCAGGAGAGGGCAAAGGCATCTCTTGGTTGCGAGTGGTGACTGCAAATGAGAGAGCAGAAGTTGACTACTTTGTAATTGTGGACTGATGCAAAGAGGTCTAAGCGAGGGTAACCCCAGCGTTGGAATATCGTGTCCACTACCGTGGGGTTGAGAGACCACTCATGCGGATGGAAAGTGCGACTCAGCTTGTCCGCCAAAAGATTGTCCATTCCCGGCAAGTAGGTTGCTTTGAGGCACATCGAGCGGGAAAGGGCCCATGCCCAGATCTGTACAGCTTCCTGATACAGGAGGTAGGAGCCTGTTCCCCCTTGTTTGTTGATGTACCACATCGCAACCTGATTGTTGGTTTGAATCAGGATGGCTTTGTTTGATAGGCAATTCTGAATGGCATTGAGGGCATATCTGATCGCCTGCAGCTCCAGGAAATTTATCTGGTGTTTGGCTTCCTCTGGAGACCAGATTCCCTGAGTCTGCAGGCCACCTACATGTGCATCCTACCCGAGGTTAGATACGTCTGTTGTTAAGGTAATTTGAGGATCTGGAGCTTGAAATGGAAGGCCTTGACTGAGATTGGAATGGTGCATCCACCAGGCTAGTGACAGACAGAGCTGTTTGGTAACCTGGATAATGCTGGACATTGGCTGACAAGCTTGAATCCACTGGCATTTTAAGGTCCACTGCATCACTCTCATGGCTAGGTGAGCCATCGGAGTGACATGCACTGAGGATGCCATGTGACCCAGCAGAATAAGGAAGTGACTAGCAGTGGAAGATATTTGAGTCTGCAGTTGATGCGCCAGAGATGTTATGGTGAAAGCACGGTCCTGGGGGAGGAAGGCTTTCGCCTGTAGAGTGTTGAGGTCGGCCCCTATAAAGGATAGGGTTTGGGATGAAACTATCTTGGATTTGGGATAGTTGATTAAATCATAAGGAGATCAGGGTGTTGATAGTGCACCCTGCTGAGTCAGAGCCCTTTTCAACCAATCGTTGAGATAAGGGTAGACATGCACTCCCTGATTCCTGAGGAAGGCTGTGACCACCACTAGGCACTTGGTGAATACTCTTGGAGCAGACGCCAGGCCGAATGGTAGTACACTGTCCTGGAAATGACTAGGGCCGACCAGGAATTGCAGGTACTTGTGATGTGATAGAGTAATTGAAATGTGTGTGTAAGCGTCCTGGAGATCAAGAGCACAGCCAATCTCCTCTTTGGAGAAGAGGAAGTAGAGAGCCCAAGGTTACCATTTTACATTTTTCTTTCTGCAAAAATGTGTTTAGGGCGTGGAGGTCTAGTATCCGGCGTATGCTACCTGACTTTTTCAGTATTAGAAAATACTGGGAATAAAATCCCTGCCCCTGCTGAGAGAGGGGCACTGGCTCTATTGCTCGTGATTTGAGGAGGGATGAGACCTCCTGTTCGAGCAAGGGAGAGTGGTCGGACGGTCCCCATGTCAGCCGAGGTGGAGAGTCCATTGTCCTAGTAAGGGAAAGAGCCGTCGGCGCCATTTTGATTGCTGGCAGCCGACAGCCGTAGTGTATGCGATGTGTCCCGGAGCGGTGTTCCCCCCCCCCCCCCCCCCCCCCCGGCTGGAGCAGCCCGAACTATTCTGCAGTTTTCCGTGCGTTCAGAGGTTGAGGGCAGTAAGTAGAAAAGTCATGTGCATGAGGGGTGTGAGGAGGGTGTTTGTGTCTGAGTTCGTAGGGTGTGGGAATTGCAAATATGTGGCATGTGAGTGGCCTCCCGGTGTAGCATGCTGGTATTTAGTGGGTTTTTGTGTGTTTTGGGAGGGTGTGTGAAGTAAGTACAATTGGCATGTGTGCGGGGGTGTGTGAGGAGGGTGGATTTGTGTTTGCTCAGAGGGTGTGTGAATCGCAAACATTGGTCACGTGTGTGTGGGGTGTGAGCGTTTGTGCAAGGTGTAAGAGCTACCGCTTACGTCCACCAGATGTCGCTGTTTTGTGGAACCAAATTTTAAAACTTTTTTACCAGCCCCCGGTGTGACATATATGTAACGTAAGTGTAGAAGATCCTTGCCCTATGTGAGGTGAAACTTGTGTCCAAATTTGAACGCAATCGGTTAAGTGGTTGCTGAGATTAGCGATTTGGTACAAACTATTTAACATTTTTATTTATATAGATGAACATAAAACAAAGATAAAAATAATGTTTCTTTAAACCAATTAGTCCTTTTTTTCAAGATAGTCAATATTAGGGATGTGAATCGTTTTTTGACGATTTAAAATATCGTCCGATATATTTTAAATCGTCAAAAATCGTTAGAGCCGCGATACAATAACAATTCCCCCGATTTATCGTCAAAAAATCGTAAATCGGGGGAAGGGGGAGGGGAAGGGGAAGGGCGGGAAAACCGGCACACTAAAACAACCCTAAAACCCACCCCGACCCTTTAAAATAAATCCCCCACCCTCCCGAACCCCCCCCCCAAATGCCTTAAATTACCTGGGGTCCAGAGGAAGGGTCCCGGTGTGATCTTTTACTCTCGGACCTCCGGTGCGTTGTAGAAATGGCGCCGGCGCTACCTTTGCCTTGTCATATGACAGGTCAAAGGTGGCGCCGGCGCCATTTTGTTTTTTGTCCCCCGACGTCAGGAGCGTAGGAGATCGCTCCCGGACACCCGCTGGACCCCCAGGGACTTTTGGCCAGCTTGGGGGGGCCTCCTTGGGGGTGGGTTTTAGGGTTGTTTTACTGTGCCGGTTTTCCCGCTCTCCCCCATCCCCTCCCCCCCCCCCACTGGACCCCAGGTAATTTAAGGCATTTTGGGGGGGTTCGGGAGGGTGGGGGATTTATTTTGAAGGGTCGGGGTGGGTTTTAGGGATGTTTTAGTGTGCCGGTTTTCGATTTACACGATTTACACGATATTCACGATATTTAAAAAACCCAAACTGCGACAATCCGATTCCCACCCCCTCCCAGCCGAAATCGATCGTTAAGACGATCGATCACACGATTCACATCTCTAGTCAATATAAGCCTGTTCGAGAAGCCATGCTTTTAGAGCTTTTTTAAAAGCTTTAAACTCTGACTCTAAACTTTAAGGGTCCAAAATGAGCTGAAGGGGACCCGTGAACTAAAGGAATCCTACTTGTTTCATTTCTGTCAAACAGAATGATTTCTATAAGCAATTATAGTCAAAAGACTCATGGAAATCATAGGCATAGCAACAGTTGCATATGTATGGAGAAAAGTTCATACACTGTGGAGCGGGCAGGCTGCAGAGA
>NC_042616.1:33577204-33656988 GCF_901001135.1 Rhinatrema bivittatum | reverse complement strand
TTGTTTTCCAATCAAGGCTTTCAGATGGACCCACAGAAGCTGGAGAGCATTCAGAATGGATACAACCCACAGGTCTCAAAGCTCTCAGACATTTTCTGGGATTTACTAATTATTACAGAACCTTCATCAAGAACTACTCCTCACTAACTGTCCCACTGACAGCAATGACCAAGAAAGGTGCCAATATTGCCAATTTACGGAGGCAGTAACAGCATTCCAGAAATTGAAAGATGCCTTTTCAAGCAAGCCATGCCTCCGACATCCAGATCCGAACCAGCCCTTCATCGTAGAGGTCGATGCCTATGACGTGGGCATAGGGGCCGTGTTAAGCCAGTCCGGTGATTCCAAGACTCTACACCCTAGCTCTTTTTTCTCCCGTCGCTTCTCGCCAGCGGAGAAGAACTACAACATAGGGGATACAGAATTACTGGCAATAAAGATGGCATTTGAAGAGTTGCGACCCTGGCTTGAAGGTGCACAACATCAGATCACAGTCTTCACGGATCACAAGAATCTGGAGTACCTCTGCCACGCTCAACGCCTAAACCATAGGCAGGAGAGATGGTCCCTGTTCTTTAAAAGGTTTGACTTTGAGCTGAAATACCGCCCTGGAGATAAGAACATCAGAGCAGACGCCCTATCTCGCTCATTCCTCTCCGAGGATGTACCAGAGGAACTTCAACATATCATTGACCCGAAGAAAGTTATCTTGTCAGCTACTCACCCTGTACCTGCGGGTAAGACCATTGTCCCCAAGAACCAAAGGAAAATGCTAGTGCTACTAGCATGGGCTCACGACTCTAAACTGGCTGGACACCTTGGTCAACGCAGAACCCTAGCAAAATTACAGAGGTACTACTGGTGGCCCACCATGAAGGAAGACATGCTCTCCTACGTTGCTTCATGTACCAATTGTGCTAGACAGAAAATGCCGCCCAGACATCCTTGGGGCCTGGACTCACATTGCTACAGACTTTGTGGTAGACTTACCACTTTCAGGAGGAAACAACACCATCTGGGTAACAGTGGATCGTTTCTCAAAGATGGCTCACTTCGTGGCTCTTTCTGGCTTGCCTTCAGCTATAGAGCTTGCAAGACTTTTTATAGCTCAATCTTTCGCCTCTATGGCATGCCTAAGCACATCGTCTCTGACAGAGGAACTCAGTTCACAGCCAAGTTCTGGAAGGCACTATGCAAGAAGTTTGATATCTCTCTCGACTTCACCTCTGCATATCATCCTCAAACGGGCAAACAGAGAGAATGAATAGGACTCTCAAACAGTTCATTCGCTCCTATGTTGGCTCACGTCAAAATGATTGGGCTGAACTGTTGCCCTGGGCTGAATTCGCCATCAACTCTCATCCAGCAACATCCACTGGATCAACACCATTTAAAGTGGTCTACGGACGACTACCAGCACCACCTTTACCACTTCCACTTTCAGTGTCGTCCCCGACAGCTCAATCTACTGCCAAAAATATTCAACAACTTTGGACTAAAACTCAAGTGATGCTTCACAAAGCAGGACAAAGAGCAAAGAAAAGCTATGATATTCATCACGTCAAGGCTCCAGAATTTCAGCCTGGTGACAAAGTCTGGCTGTCTACTAAACACCTAAGACCCAAGCTACCTTCAGCTCATTTTGCTCCTCGCTTCGTCGGACCCTTCCCCTCTCGATGACTTGGTACTCTTACCTACAGTCTAAAACTACCACCAGCATTGAAGATTCATAATGCGTTCCATGTCTCACTATTGAAACCATTCATTCTTAGTGAGTTTTCAACCAAGATACCTGAACCTACACCTATTGATGCAGAAGAAGACATCAAATACAAGGTAGATGATATCCTTGATGTCAGGAAAAGAGGCAGAGTATGGAATACCTCCTGTCATGGGAAGGTTATGGACCTGAAAATAAATCTTGGGAACCTCAGGCAAATATCATGGATAAAGAGATGCTTCAACAATTCCACAGAATGCATCCTCAGAAACCAAGACCAAGTAGGAAGCCTGGAGGGTGCCCTTTGAAGGGGGGTACTGTTGCATCCATCGGTCTCAGACGGCTTCGCCCCGTATGCCTCACTTTGTTCTCGGCTCCTCCTGCTTATCTTGGGAAAATGGCTACCACCCGTCTGCAAGCCGCCCTCTCCGGCATCCCCGGAACGGCTATGGCGTTGCCTCCCGTCATGTTCCTCCCAAGGGCCTACTAGGATGCGCGCGTGCTACCCATGTCTTTATTCCAGCTTTGGTGCAAACCTCGGGGGCGCCCCCTCGAGTGACGTCACAACATCCGGGTATTTAGCCTTCACTTGTTTGCTAGCTCATTGAGTTAGCAAGGACTGGATTTGTCCGGTCTACGCTGCTCTGCCGCTTCCGTACTGCCGCTGGAAGCTCTCTCTCTGCCCTTCGGGGTAACTACTAACCTGGGTATCTGCTACTTGGGGGCCCCTCCTCTTCTTTTCAGGTGCCTTACTGGGATCAGGTACTCGCTCCTCGAGGGCCTGCTCTCCCTGCCTCGGTGCCTGGAACCATCTACTTCTGCCTGGTGGAAACCTTCTACATTACAGCTACCGTTAGTGCAGAGCTTTCCAAACTTTCATGTTGGTGACACACTTTTTAGACAAACATAATTTCACGACACGGTAATTCAGTCTACTAGTAAACCAGAGGTTAAAGGTTAAACGAACGAAACATATTTCGACAATTTATGTATGTTTCCTTAAATATATACATAAATAAAATGTTTCACGACACAACCTATCTCATGAAAACCTTAAATTTATATTAAAAATATATATTCCAAGATTCATGTTATTGTTATAATTTATGAGAAACAATAATAAAACAAATTCTGTCCCCCACACCCTCATCTCTCTCCTCCCCCCACATGTCTGGCCCCCACACACTCATATCTCTCCCCCTCAAGCACATGTCTGTCCCCCCAGCACGTTTGCCCCCCACTCACTCATCTCTCTCCCCCCAGCACATGTCTGGCCCCCACACTCATGTACCTCATCTTTTTGATTGTTGCCAGTTAAGTGCTTCACTCCCTTCCATGATCACCAGACACTGCTGCTTGCAGTCAGTACTCCTCAGGGCCAGGCCTCATTGGCAGCAGCAGCCAATGCAAGGGTGGCTGGGCTCGTTCCACCCACCAAGCCCCCCCCAAAAAACGCGATTGACAGCAAAAATCACCCAATAATAAGCAACCCATAAACTGAAAAAAAAGTGAATCTCTAGAAAAAAAAAAGCCCAAACTCACATCAGAGTTGACCGGGCTTGCGCGACACACCTGCACACTGCAGGCGACACACTAACGTGTCCCGACACACAGTTTGGAAAGCTTGGTCTAGTGAGTAATCTAATTCTCAGTCTATCTCATCTACAGCTTTGCCGTGCTGGGAACCCTACACCGGAACCTCCCTATATCAACTTGGTGAGACGGGTCCCTCTGCCAAAGGTCCCTGGACTGCTGTTTCAGAACCTGCTCACTACTGCCACCTCTGGTGGCTTACATCTGCTGTATAATAAAAGACAATTCAGTGTTTGTGCATCCTGAGTCTAGCCCAGTATTGTGGCTCCCCACAGGGCTCCTCCCCGTGGGCGTGGCCATATTGCACAGAACCCAAAAATCCACTTAAACACCTCAAAACCATAACAGGAGGAGAGGCTTGGAAGGGAAGTCCTTTTTCCAAGTTGGAGAGATCTTCCCACCAGGATAGGGACACTCACAGAGGGTCAGTAATTGCGATGGGAGCCTTGAGATCCTGAGAAGCCTGTTGCCACTGAAAGTGTAAGGTCCATTGGGTCCTCCTCATGTAGAGGCGAGCTAGAGGGGTCACATGGACAGAGGCTGCCATGTGGCCCAGCAAGCAGAGCAGAAGGCGGGCTGGTACCCTCCAGGTATTCCGGATAAGGGTAGCCAGTGAGGCAAGGACGATCGCTCGGTCCTTGGGCATAAAGTTTTTGTCTGTGCCGTATCCAGTCTGGTGCCTATGAAGTCCAGCTGAGGAGATGGGCAGAGATGCGACTTGGGGAAGTTGATAACAAATTCCAACGCCTGCAGTGTCTGCACTGTCAGATCCAGAGCTTGCAAGGCTCCTGAGTGGGAGTTGCTCTTGACCAACCAGTCGTCTAGGAAGGGGAACATGTGCAACGAGTGATGCTTGAGGTAGGCGGCCACTACTGCTAGGCATTTGCTAAAGACACGGGGGGGCCGATGCCAGCTCAATGGGCAGCACTTTGTACTGGTAATGTGCATTCCCCACCACAAAGCGGAGCTACATCTGGTGGCTGGGGAAGATAGCAATGTGCCATAAGCCTCCTTGAGATCAAGGGAGCACAGCCAGTTTCTTCCTCTGAGGAGCGGGAGCAGTGTACCCAGAGAGAACATCTTGAACCTTTCTCTTTTTGAAAAACCTGTTCAGCGCCCTGAAGGAGGAGAATGGGGTGCAAGCAACCATTCTTTTTCGGGATGAGGAAGTACCTTGAATAGAACCCTTGGCCCCGCTAAAGGTGAGGGACGGGTTCCACCGCACCCACCACAAGAAGGGCGGCGAGTTTTGTCTGAAGTATGACTTGATGGGTGGACGAACCCCACGATGGACATGAGGGAGAAGTTTCTGGGAGCCGACTGCAGTTTAGACAGTACCTCTGATGGATGATAGTGAGGACCCATTGGTCCGACGTGATCTTATTCCAGCGATGGGCGAAGCTTAAGAGCCTGCCCTCGACCGGGAGATCCGATGTCAGGGTACGGTCAACTGGCATTCGATCCCTCGCCGCCAATCAAAAGCCCATGGCCGGGCACTGGGTGCTGGCTGGGGCCTAGGTGCTCACTGATGTTGACAGCGGCTCCTGGAGCTAATACAAGGTGTACGAGCCCTGGAGGCTGGAGGATAATACTTCCCCTGCCTGTAGAAATGCTTCCAGGATCCTGGCCTACAGGATTTCCTGGCCGAGGACGGGGTATCAGAAGCGCTAACGGAAAGCTGTTGAAGGTTGTCATGATGGTCCTTCAATTGCACTACCGCATCCCGGACCTTATCCCCAGACAGGTTTTCACCTGTGCAGGGGAGATCAGCTAGCCTATCCTGAACCTCCGGCCAGAGGTCAGAGGCTCTGAGCCATGCCATTCTCCTGGTGCTGATGCCAACTGCAGCTATGCAGGCCTCCATCTCAAATACTCATAGGTGGAATGCACTTTGGGCTTCCTGGCCTCAAGACCCAGCAGGACAATTGCCAAGAGGTCCTCCTGTTGTTGTTGAGGTAGGCCCTTTGCGATGTCCTGGACTTATTTCCAGAGATTGCGGTTGTTTTGAGTCATATAGAGCTGGTGGGTGGTGATGCGGGCCTCCAGCATGGTACCTTGGAAGACTTTCCTGCCCAGGGCATCCAGTTCTCTGTGCTCATGTCCCAGAGGGGCGGAGGCATGGGTGTGGGAGCACCGGGCCTTTTTCAGGGCGGACTCCACAACCACCGACTGGTGGGGGAGGTGACACTTCTCAAACCCCATGGCCTGCTGCACCAAATAGGTGGCGTCAGCCTTTCTATTGAAGGGGGAGATAGAAATGGGGTGGTTCCACATGTAGAGGAGGAGGCCTTTGAAAATGTCATGGATAGGAACTGCCACGATCTCCTTAGGAGCATTGATGAACTGGAAGACCTCCAGCATTTTGTGACATGCATCTTCCTCAATGAGCAGTTGAAAGGGGATGGCCTCAACCATGGCCTTGACAAATCCTGCAAAGGACAGGTCCTTGGGGGCAACCGGCGTCATTCATCTGGAGGGGAGAGCTCTGAGAGGGGGTCGTCCGAATAAACGGAGGACGAGTCCATGGAATCATCACCCCAAGGACCGTAAGGCCTTCCACCTCAGTGGGACCAGCATGCCATGGGCGAGGTCTATGAGGGGCATCAGCCCTGGGATCTGATGGCTTCGGAGGCCTCGAGGGCACTGCAGGAATCAACAGTTTCCCTGGCATCTCAGGGACCGAAGGCCAAAGGAGTCTGGAAGGATCCGGCAAGGGCTCGGGGAACCGTGGTGCAGGAAACACGGTACCAGCCATATCTTCCTCCTTGGAGGACTTGAGAATCAGGATCGCTCCAGTGGGGGGCATCGGTGGCCGCTGGGGAAGAGAGGGTCCCTATGGCACTGACTGTGTCGGAAGAGCATCTAGGAGGATGTCCCAACATCCAGCATGGGCGCTAGCATCAATGGCGGAGGCTCAAGCACCTCTATGGGGACCGGTGGTACCAGCAGCTCAACACTCTGGAAGCTTTGAGCACTGCAGACTGCACCCTGTGGTCCAACTCCTCCTGAAAGTCTGGAGTGGCCAGGACTGAGGGAAGGGGACGAGGCATCACCGGCTCTTCCTCGGGTCTCCGAGATGGCACGTTGCCCTGCACCGATGTCAGTGGGCACACACTAGGACTACCGGGGGCATCAGAGGATGGGGCCTCTGATGGCTGATGTCGCTTTGATGGCAGCTCAGTGGCTGCTGGTGCTGCTCCACAACCGGAGCTATGTGTCGATGGCGACCGGTGGCGATGTTTGCGGAATCTCCCTCGGTGCTCAGCCCAGTCTTCCCCGACACTGAGGAAGTAGAAGATCCCAATATCTGGGAGAGCAGTGTAATCATTGAAGACCTATCACCCATCCCTGCAATCTTTGAAGGTACTGGCGAGAAGAATGGCCAGGGGAATTGTGTTCAGGGGCCGATACATGAGTAGAATGAGCAGACTTCGGGGACCCAAAAAGCTTCTCCAGTTTATCGAGGCATGCCCGACATACTTTGGGAGTCATTTGATCACACAGATGGCACCCATGGACGTCGGGCGAGGCTCCCAGGTAGAGGATGCAGACCTCAAGCGGATCCGTGATGGACATGGTCCGCGTGCACTGGGGGCACCGACGAAAACCGGTCGATTCTATGAAAAAACACCCAGCGTGCGGTCGATGACTGGCGGCCACCGAATGGTGAAAAGTCAGGAATTGACCGCAAAGTTGAAAGAAAGGCAGAAAAACAACCTAACGCACCGAGGAGGCACCAACCGTGAAAGGGGACCCGATGAGGAATTTGGAAAAAGACTCGAAAAACTTATTGAGAAAAACAAAGAATTTGAGAGCTCCACAAACTGCAAGGCAATTGCATTGTGGAAAAGAAGAGTCTGAAGGGTGACCTTGCATGGATAGGAGCATGCTGGGCATGCTCAGTGTGCTGGTCACAGCTTCTAGAAACTTTGACAAAAGTTTTCCGTGCCAGGCTCCATCGGATGATGTCACATGTGAGGACTACCATCCTGCTTGTCCTAGAAGAACTTATCCAAACCTTTTTAAACTCAGTTATACTAACCTCTGTAACCACATCCTCTGGCAATGAATTCCAGAGTTTAACTATGCGCTGAGTGAAACATTATTTTCTTTGATTTGTTTTAAATGAGCTACTTGCTAATTTCATGGAGTGCCCCCTAGCCCTTCTGTTATCTGAGAGAGTAAACAACTGATTTACATTAACTTGTTCAAGTCCTTTTATGATTTTGTATAGTTCTATCATATTCATACCTTCTCCAAACTGAATAGCCCTAACTTATATAGCCTTTCCTCATAGGGCAGCTGTTCCATACCCCTTATCATTTTGGTCGCCCTTCTCTGCACTTTCTCCAGTGCAGCTATATCCTGTTTGACGTGCGGTGACCAGAATTGTACACAGTATTCAAGTTGTGGTCTCACCACTGAGCGATACAGAGGCATTATGACATCCTCCGTTTTATTTTCCATTCCCTTCCTAATAATTCCTAACATTCTGTTTGCTTTTTTGATTGCCACAGCATACTAGGCCGTTGATTTCAATGTATTATCCATTATGAGAGCCTAGATCTCTTTCCTGGGTGGTAACTCTAAGATAGAACCTAACATTGTGTAACTACAGCAAGGGCTATTTTTCCCTATATGTATCATTTTGCACTTGTCCATGTTAAATTTCATCTGCCATTCGGAAGCCCAATCTTCCAGTCTCACAAGGTCCTCCTGCAATTCATCACAATCCGCTTGAGATTTAACTACTCTGCATAATTTTGTATCATCTGCAAATTTGATCACCTCATTTGTCATACTCTTTCCAGATCATTTATAAATACATTAAAAAGCACCGGTCCAAGTACAGATCCCTGAGGCACTCCACTGTTTACCTTTTTCCACTGTGAAAACTGATCATTTATTTATTTATTTTATTTATTTGAATGTTTTTATATACCAAAGTTTAGCTAGGGGCCTTCACTCCGGTTTACATTTGAAACAACGAATTACATGTGCATCAACTATTTGAATAACATCAACTTGCAAACCATTGATTACAGGTAACGAAATAACTGGTATAGTAACATAACGAAAAAACTGGTATAAAAAAACATAACAGGATTAACAACAGGTATGGACAGGTTATAGCAGCAGTTAATAAAAAGGGTGCAAATAGGTTCTGACCGCAGATTAAATAGCAACGGATTGAGTTTCTCGACAGAGGTAATGTGTTTAACTGTCCAAATATGGATTAACAAAGAATGGGGTGCCATTTAATCCTACTCTCTCTTTTCTGTCTTAACGAACTTGCAAGCCACAATAGAACATCGCCTCCTATCCCATGACATTTTAGTTTTCTTAGAAGCCTCTCATGCGGGACTTTGTTGAACACCTTCTGAAAATCCAAATACACCATATCTACCAGTTCACTTTGGCTACATGTTTATTTACCCTTTCAAAAAACTGTATGAGATTTGTGAGGCAAGACTTTCTTTGGGTAAATCCATGTTGGCTGTGTCCCATCAAACCATGTCTATCTAAATTTTTGTGATTTATTCTTTATAACAGTTTCCACGATTTTTTCCTGGCAGTGAAGTCAGGCTGACCAGTCTATAGTTTCCCGGATCACCCCTGGATCCCTTTTTAAATACAGGGATTACATTGGCCATCTTCCAATCTTCTGGTACATCAGATGATTTTAATGATAGGTAACAAATTTTTACTAATAGTTCAGAAATTTCATTTTTTAGTTCTTTCACAACCCTGGGGTGTATACCATTTGGTTCAGGTGATTTACTCCTCTTCAGTTTGTCAATCAGGCATACCACATCTTCACCGTGATTTGGTTCAGTTGATCTGAATCATCACCCATGAAAACCTTCTCCGGAACCAGTATCTCTCCAACATCCTCTTCAGTAAACACTGAAGCAAAGAAATTGTTTAATCTTTCTGTGATGGCCTTTACTTCTCTAAGTGCCCCTTTAACCCCTTGATCATCCAACAATCCAACCAACTCCCTTGCAGGCTTTCTGCTTTGGATATATTTTAAAAAGCTTTTATTGTGAGTTTTTGCCTCTATGGCAACTTCTTTTCAAATTTTCTCTTAGCCTGTCTTACATTTAACTTATTTATTTATTTATTTAAAGCTTTTTTACCGATGTTCGTTTGCACATCACATTGGTTTACAAAGAACATATAGCAAAACGAGGCAAGAGAACAAGGAAAAAAAATTACATCATAACTATTTAAAGCAAGAGTTACATTTTCAAAATAATTACTAGTTAAGTATTTAATGTAAAACTAATAGGGAGAAAACAGGAAAAAATAAACTTTATACAGGAAACATAAATAATTTAATGATTGGAAGATGATTTTGGTGGAGAAGAGGGAGTTATGCAAAGGCCTGTTGAAGAGCCAGGTTTTCAAATTTTTTTTAAATTTCTGTGTGCAAGGTTCTAGTCGTAGGGAGGAGGGCATTGAGTTCCAGTTATGGGGGCCAGCAATAGAGAGTGCTCATTCTCTGGTGGAAATTAGATGAGTAAGTTTAGGTGCGGGTATGTGTAAGGTTCCATTGTAGGCAGATCTGGTGGGTCTATTAGGGGTATGGAAGTGGAGGAAGTTGTTGAGCCAGTGTACGTTTTGATTATGTAGGGTCTTGTGTATAATTGTAAGAGACTTAAATAGAATTCTGAAAGGGATTGGTAGCCAGAGGAGGTCTTTTAGAATAGGAGTGATATGGTCATTTCTGCGTGTGTTTGTGAGGACTCTGGCAGTGGCATTTTGTAACATTTGGAGGGGTTTGAGGGTTGCTGCAGGGATGCCTAGTAGTAGGGAGTTGCAGTAATCTATTTTGGAGAAGATTATTGCCTGAAGGACGGTTCGGAAATCATTCAGACGAAGGAGAGGTCTTAGTTTTTTGAGGACGTGCAAATTGTAGTAGTAGTCTTTCATAGTCGAGTTTATGAATTTTTTTAGGTTCAGTTGGCTATCTAGGATGATGCCTAGGTCTCTTACCTGGTGCATGATAGAGTGTGTGGGATGAGGGGAATCGGTGTCATTAAGGGTTTTGATATTAGGGTTATGAGATATGAGAAGGAGTTCTGTTTTGGAGGTATTCAGGGCGAGATTCAAATTGGTTAAGAGTTGGTTGATCGATGTGAGACAGCATCTCGGTCTCAGACGGCTGCGACTGCTCTGCCTTACTTCTTTTTCTCCCCTTTCCCTCTCTTTGGGCAAGATGGCTGTCTCCGGTGCCGAGTGCTGTGGGCCTCAGCGTTTTCAGACCAGCATGGGCGTCCCCATTCGCCATGCTCATTCCCGTGGCCTCCTAGGGCGCGAGCGCACACATCTCTGACGCTCAAATACACGTCATGGCGGGAACCTCGGGGGAGTGCCCACTGCATGACGTCAGTACCTCTGGGTATAACTAGCCTCCGCTTCTGCTACCAATTTGAGTTAGCAAAGACTTCGCTTCGCTACTCTGCCTGCTCTACGCTGCTAGCTTAGACGCCTCCTTTCGCTAAGGGCCTCTCTCCAGCAGAAGCTCTAGACACCCACTCCTCAGGGGTCTCTCACTTCCAACTTCCCTTCAGGGTCCTCATTAACCCAGACAACCGCTCCTCGGGGGTCTTTTCTCTTATTCATTCCAGGATATTGGACCATTAGATGAGAAAGTTTAGGTGCGGGTACTCGCTCCTCGAGGGCCTATCTACTTCATATCCTGCACCACGGACCTTCGGTCCCACCATTCTACCATCAGGAAGACGTCTTCACTCTGTAAGTACCTCTACGAACCGGCGCTCTAACTCCACCCACCAGCCACGGTGTTACCCGCACTGCGGGCTCCTTCCTGTCGTGAACATATGTGTGAGACTATACTTCTGAGCCTGTTGAGCGTATTGGCACCTCGTGGATCAGTGCTTTACCTTCCTGCCTTACCATCTATTTACAGCAGTACAATAAAGATTCTATCCATTCTATGTCTGCTAACTGTGTCAGCCTATCGCAGTGGTTCCCCACCGGGCTCCTCCCCATGGGTGGAGTCATCTCCATTGCGATCAAGGGTGCACAATGCCTCAAACACAACAGAAACTGTGTTTTATAAAGTTGCAATATGCACATGTATGTATGGGTACATGGAAAAAAATGGGTGGTGGGGTGTCAGGGCTTATACATACCCGTGTACTGATGTATTTTAATAAGGGACGTGCGCTTCTGCAGAAGCGCATTTAGGAGCATATATGTATATATTGCTCTTATCTTCCAGTTTACTCTCTCTCACTCTAACCTCTTCCTCTTACCCCTAGAGTGTTTTGTTTTTTTTACATAGTTCTTCCAAGGCCTTAGGTTAAGTGAATAATATAGGACTGGGATACCAATTTCATAACTTGTTTATTAGTCACTATTAGCAAAATGTCCTTTATTCAGTGCAACAATTGTGGTGCTTATTTGTTTGTTTATTTATTTATTTATATACCGTGTTCGATTTTACATATCACATCGGTTTGCATTCCAACAAAAAGAAATGCAGGAAATCAAGTGTTTCCTTTGTCAATACATTGAAACAATAACAAAATATGGAAATTGTTAACAAGGGAAATAAAAAACATGGAAATGGTTAACATATGGCCTAAGGTCTATCATTTGGAGAATTAAGGGTTGTCCAATTTGCCTTTAGCTGTCTTCCATTAATAAGGAGCTAATTTACCTAAAAGAGAAATTGTCCAAGTTTCAAATAACCTCCCCTTCCTTCCAGCATCCAGAATCTCTCTCTGAACTCCCAAAGAGGATTTGGAAACCCAGGCATAAATGGTTTACAGTAGGCTCTGGTAGAACATGACCTGTAATTCTGAGACAACCAGTTTCCCCAACTCTGATGCATCCTGTGTTTCCACTGCCACTCCCACAGAGAAGTCATACATCCAGGATTCAGAAACCCAGGATAATTGGACTATAATGGGCTCTGGCAGTGATGATGAGGTATTCACTCTCCCCATTGTTACCCTTATATGCTTTTTCTATATTAAAAAATGAAGATACCCCAACAATAGAATTCGAAGTGATGTCTGAAAGGGAAGTAGTCACTTAATGCACCCAGGAACACTACAACATGATCAAATGTCAGAAAAGAAAGCTTCTTCTGCTGGGAGACTCAGTCATCAGAAGAACCAATTTGAAAAATCATTTTGATGTGGACACAACAGTTAAATGCCTTCCAGGATCCTCACCTAATAATCCAAACCAGGTGGTCAAAGCAATTATAGAAGAAAGTAAGGACTGTGATATCAATGTTATCATTCATCTGGGGATCAATGTCCTCGCTAGAAATGGTGTCAATGAAGTACAGAAAGATTTTAAAAATCTAGGGAATAAGATTAGACAATGGCAAAGACTATTGCCTTTTCGGAAGTATTACCTGTTCATGGAAAGGGAAAGGATAGGCTATGCCATATAGATAATTTTAATTTCTGGTTCAAAACCTGGTGTAAGGAAATTGGTTTTGGATACATTGCAGGCTGGGGTTGTGTATGGAGCAATACAAGGTTATATGATAAGGATGGCCTATATTTGTCTATGGCAGGTAAGAGGATACTAAGTGAAAAAGTCAGATCCTACATTATCAGGCATTTAAACTAGAGAGCAGGGGTGGCAGGAAGTGGCCAGTGAAATTGGCATGTCAGCCCCAAGCAAAACCGGAAGAGGGAATAAAAAGTAACCAAATCAGTCAGTTCAAAAATGCAGAAAAGTTGATCAGAAAGAGCAACTGGAAAGCTATAACCACAAATGCTCATAGTGTGGACAATAAAATCCCAGACGACCTGCAGGCCCTAATGGTGGAGGCGGACTTGGACATTTTTGCTGTAACGGAGACATGGTTCACGGAGTCTCATGATTGGGATACGTCCATTTCAGGCTATAACATATTAAGGAATTACAGAGAGGACAGAAAAGGGGGGAGAGTAGCTCTTTATATCAAAAACAACATCCAAGCAACCGAATTGCAAGGGATGTGGGGTAGAGAAGAAGAATTATGGGCCATCCTAAAAAAAGAAAATGGTGCTTCCTAGGGATGTGAATCGTTTTTTACGATTTAAAATATCGTCTGATATATTTTAAATCGTCAAAAATCGTTAGGGCCACGATACAATACCAATTCCCCCGATTTATCGTTAAAAAATCGTAAATCAGGGGAAGGGGGAGGGCAGGAAAACCGGCACACTAAAACCCCCTAAAACCCACCCCCGACCCTTTAATAAATCCCCCACCCTCCTGAACCCCCCCCCCAAATGCCTTAAATTACCTGGGGATCCAGCGGTGGTCCAGAACGGCGGCGGTCCGGAACGGCCCCCTCAATTGAATCCTGTTGTCTTTAGCCGGCGCCATTTTGCAAAATGGCCGCCGCAAAATGGCGGCGGCCATAGACAAAAACGATTCGACACAGGTCGTTCCGGACCCCCGCTGGACTTTTGGCAAGTCTTGTGGGGGTCAGGAGGCCCCCCCAAGCTGGCCAAAAGTTTCTGGGAGTCCAGCGGGGTTCAGGAAGCGATTTCTTGCCACGAATCGTTTTCCGTACGGAAAATGGCGCCGGCAGGAGATCGACTGCAGGAGGTCGTTCAGCGGGGGTTCCGGACCGCCGCTGAACACCTCCTGCAGTCGATCTCCTGCCGGCGCCATTTTCCGTACGGAAAACGATTCGCAGCAAGAAATCGCTTCCTGAACCCCGCTGGACTCCCAGAAACTTTTGGCCAGCTTGGGGGGGCCTCCTGACCCCCACAAGACTTGCCAAAAGTCCAGCGGGGGTCCGGAACGACCTCCTGTGTCGAATCGTTTTTGTCTATGGCCGCCGCCATTTTGCGGCAGCCATTTTGCAAAATGGCGCCGGCTGAAGACAACAGGATTCAATTGAGGGGGCCGTTCCGGACCGCCGCCGTTCTGGACCACCGCTGGATCCCCAGGTAATTTAAAGCATTTGGGGGGGGGTTCGGGAGGGTGGGGGATTTAATTTAAAGGGTCGGGGGTGGGTTTTAGGGGGTTTTAGTGTGTCGGCTCACGATTTTAACGATTTTCACGATAGTTTACACACCCAAACGGCAACAATACGATTCCCTCCCCCTCCCAGCCGAAATCGATCGTTAAGACGATCGAGGACACGATTCACATCTCTAGTGCTTCCCATTTTACTTGTATAATCTACAGGCCACTGACTCAAACTGAAGAACTGGATAGAGATCTGATGAAAGACATCCAAAAGGTGGGAAAGAAGGGAGAAGTGTTGCTTTTTGGAGATTTTAATCTGCCAGATTTAGATTGGAGAATCCCTTGTGCAGAATCTACAAGAAGTAGAGATAGTGGATGACCTTCAAGGGCCTTTGCTCAAACAAATGGTAATGGAACCCATGAGAGAGGGTGTAATACTCAATCTGGTGCTCACTAATAGTGATATTATCTATAATGTTCGGGTAGGGCAGGGGTCAGGAACCTTTTTGGCTGAGAGAGCCATAAACGCCACATATTTTAAAATGTAATTCCATGAGAGCCATACAATATGTTTAAAACTAAATACAAGTAAATGTGTGCATTTTATGTAAGATCACACTTTTAAAGTACAATAAGTATCTGAAAATATTACATCAGGCCTTAAGACACCAATACATCTCCTATTAGGAAAACGGACCAAGTCAGGCTGCTATAGAGTCCTACACAGAAACTACACGCCAGCAGAAAACCTCACCTGAATCACGTGCTGTCCCTCACCTAACATAGAATAAAGAGACCAAAACGCATAACAAGAAGCATGCAGAAAAAACTGAATTGGAAACTGCAACAAGCCAGAGTCTCTGTATGCAGTGTAACAAAGGAAAAAAGAAACATCACCCATCCTTATAAAACAAATCAAGAAATATAAAATCATCAGCAGTAAAACTGTACTAACAAAAAGAACATATTTCGAAACAGCTGATGAGTGGAATATCCAATAATTAAAAACTCATATAAAACATTTCCAGATACCAACAAAATATTTCAAAATAGCAGACACAAAGACCCAGTAATGAAAAATAATAAGGATACAAAAATATTTTTGCTCTGCATACCTGGGAACATTTGATATCCAGGTGTCCTGAGATTGTTCTGAATTAGCAGGAGGCGGGGTGGTTTGCTTGGAACTTTCTCCTCTCTCAGTCACTTACCAGCGCTCTCTCTCACACTGGCTCTCAATGACACACCTATACACACATGCTCTCAGTACTCACATATACACATGTTTTTCTCTCTCACTTATATAAGCCTTAATTACACATTTACACACATGCTGTCTATCTTTTCACGCTTACACACACACACAGGCTTTCAATCACATAAATACATGCTGTCTTTTTCTCTCACACACAGACTCTCATTCACATGCTTACAAACATGTCCTCTCTTTCTCTCATTTACACACAGGCTCTCAATCACATACTCACATGCTCCCTCACCTAAACCAGCTCTCAATCACACACAGACACACATGATCTCTCTCTTACTTATACACACAGGCTCTTAATCATACATACACATGATTTCTCTCACACACAAAGGATCTCAATCATACACACATACTCTTTCACACAAACAGGTTTTCAATCACAAACTTACACATACAGGTTCCCAATGGTAAACTTACATTCATGCTTTCTCTCTCACAGGCAGGCTCTCAATCACAGACATACTCTCTTTCACATATACAGGCTCTCAATCATTCACATACATGCAATCTCTCACTCACACACACAGGATCTCAAACACACATGCTTGCTCGCTCATTCACTCTCTCTCTCCCCCACCCCCACCCCGGGAACTCGCAGCAGCAGCAGCCTCCTCCCAACGCTAACCTCCTTCATTTTCAGCCCTCGCGGAGGCGGAGTCCCATCGGCCGCGGTTGAAGCTCTTCATTTCCTCCGAGCCGCGCTGCAGTCTTCTTTTCGTCGCGCACGCACCCGATGCTCTCCACTTCCTCTTCCGGGCCGCAGGGGCGGGGGGGCGGGAAGAAGAGACCACACTAGCGTGGTCTCTGCTTCCCGCGCAGGCACCCGATGCTCACCACTTCCTCTTCCGGGCCGCGGGGGGAGGGAGCGGGAAGAAGAGAGCACGCCGGTGCCGCTGACTCCAGCTGTCCTGCCGCTTCCGCCCGGGCTGACAGCATTTTAATCCCGGGCGGAGGAGGACCGGGGAGCAGCTGGGTCAGCGGGGGACTGGAAAGTGTGGCGACACTTGTCTGCGAGCCAGATGCAGCCCTCAAAAGAGCCATATCTGGCTCGCGAGCCATGGGTTCCCGACCCCTGGGGTAGGGGCTCACCCGAACATCAGTGATCATCAGATGGTATGGACTGATATCACAAATAAGATACAGAGAAGTCACATGAAGACCTGATGTTATGAGCACCGGCCGTGGCCGGCCGCGGCAGGCTAAACGTCATGTCATGCTTGGCTCTCTACCTCCGGTACTCTCGCGGCGGTGGCCAGTCACCACCGCTGTGTTCCTACCGACTCTCTGCACTCCATGAAGCAGCTGGGACACCCGCCGACCAGTGTTTCGATCCTGGGCCTCTCTAGGCGCGTGCTACCGGTCCTTCCTTTAAAGGGCCAATGGCGGGAACTCCAGGTTTGTCCCTGGCTGATGACATCACTGACCCAGGATATTTAAGCCTCCCCTCTAGCAACCACTAACCGACTTGGCAACGACTTCCTTGGTTCCTTTTGGTGCCATATTCTCTCCACAGACCAGTTGTTCCTGCCGCAGGATCTCTGCGCTTCTCCTTCTGGGTTCTTACCTCAACGCTTCCCACTCTGTGGGCTCTGGCTCAGCGCTACTCCAATTGGACTCTCTCTCTCAGTGCTTCCCGCTCCTCGGGGCCAGGCTCAGCGCAACCTTACCTGGACTCTGCCTCAGCTCTTCCCGCCCTGTGGGCCCTGGATCAGCGTTGCTCTATCTGGACTCTCTCAGCGCTTCCCGCTTCTCGGGGCCAGGCTCAGAGCAACCTACCTGGACTCTCTCGCAGCACCTCCCGCTCCGCGGGCCCTGGCTCAGCACAACTTAACCTGGACTCTCTCTCAGCGCTTCCCGCTCTTCCGGTCCAGCCTCAGCGCTACTCTACTTGTGAGTCCCAACCGCAGTGGCCGCTGCTCCTGGGGACCCCATGGCACTACTCCCTGAGGACTTTGCTATAGTGCCTTTTTTCTTCAAGAGTCGGCTCAGCTCAGTACTCCACCAGACTGTGTCTCGGTGCCCCGCTCCTCGGGGTACCCTTCTGCGCTACTACTACCGAAAGTCCCATTGCCGGTTTGCTGTGTCCTAGGCAGTACCCTGTGCTGATACTTTCCAGGCACCTGCTACAGCGGGTTCTCCGCTCTAGCTCTTATCCAGGGTACTACAGTTCATGTCTCTACTTCTGCATCTCCTCTCCTTGAGGCCACTCCCACGTGGTTCTGCCCTACTCCCTTCAGAGCTGTTGTGGCCTTGTACTCTCTGAGATTCTCTCCTCTACTCCCTCCGAGAATGCTCCTGTCTCGAACTGTGCCTAGTCTCTCTAACACTCTCTGCACTCACTTTCCTACCCTCTCCGGGACCAGCCAGACAAAGGCGCTCCTAAGTCCTGCCGGCCCCAGCACCCAAGGGCTCAACCTGCGGGGAACTAGGGTAGGCACAGGTGAAGTTCCAGCTTGCCTCTGTTCCCGGCCAGCCTCGCTCCCGACGGTGGGATCTGTGGGGCCCAATCCCTCAGGTAGCAACAGCCCCACCTTGGGCCAAGGTCCACAATTCCTAACACCTGAGTTTTGAATTTCACAAATACAGACTTTGTCAAAATGGGGACGTACCTGGAGGAAGAACTGGAAGAGTGGCAGAAAATGGGTGAGCTGGAACAACAGTGGGACTAATTCAAATGAGCCATTACAAAGGAAACACATCTATATGTTAGAAAAGAAAACAAGGGTAAGGGTGGAGATTAGTAAACTTCTTGGGGTTGATGTTGTTCTGATCCAACATTTTGTCTGCTAGATAGATGGGGACCCACTCAGTTAGTTATATTAGCTTATACATGCCAGTAGATTTATGATTGCTACTATGTGGAAGACTGCCCCCACAGTGTCATGTTGGAGGCGGCAGCTTCAGGATATAGCTCTGGTGGAAAAGCTTACATACTTGCTGAAGCATAACATGCATCTATATGATGCAATTTGGTCAAGATATTGGGCTTATTGTAATAATGGGGTTAATTAATTGGTTGTCTTTTCTTTCCCATGATTTGTTATCTATGGGCCCTCTATATACATTTTGATAGATGACTAATGTCTGTTACTTACCTATGTGAAATGTTGCTGTATCTGTTAGCAACTTATCTCACTGCTGTACTGGTTGCGGTTGTTTAAATAAAACATTAAAAAAAGAAAAGTAAACAAAAGTAAGAGGGAAAAGATCCGATCTGGTTCTCAAAGGATTTGGCTGAAAAAATAAATGCAAAATGAACAGCATTCAAGACATATAAAGAATACCAAAAAAGGGAACACACGGATGAATAACTGTTAAAATGGAGTGGGACAAAGAAATAAATAAGGAAAGCAAAAGGTCTAGTGGAAAAAAGTATGGTCAAAGAAATAAGTGAGGTGACAACATTTTTCAGACATATCAGAGAAAGAAGAGAGGCCAGAAGTGGTATAGTGAAATTTAAATGTGACGAGGAGCAATGTGTAGAGAGAGATAAATGATGGAAATATTAAACAAATACTTCAGTTCAGTGTTCACTAAAGAAGACCCTGAAGAAGGACCGGTGCTGGTTAAGAAGACCATAGATGGGGATGGGTAGATGAAACTCTGTTTTCAGAACAGAATGTAGGGGAAGAGCTAGGCAAACTGAAAGTAGACAAGGTCATGGGCCCGGATGAGGAACACCCCAGGATACTGAAGGGGCTCAAAGATGTAATAGTGGGTCCACTGAAGGACCTGTTTAATAGATCCCTGGAAACGGGAGTGTGCCACGGGATTGGAGAAGGGCAGTGGTGCTCCTGCTTCACAAGAGTGATAGCAGAGAGGAGGCTGGAAACTAAACTGGTTTAGCCTCACCTTGTTGGTGGGAAAATTAATGGAGATGCTACTGAAGGAAAGGATGGTGAACTATCTACAATTGGGTGAGTTGCTGGATCTGAGGCAGCATGGATTGGGTGTCAAGATAATTGGATTGAGGAAGAGGGCTCCATGTGATCAACTTGGATTTCAATAAGGCTTTTCATACGGTCCCGCATAGGAGACTTATGAATAAAATGAAAAGCTTGGTAGTGAGCGCCAATGTTGTGGCAGGGATTACAAATTGGTTGACTGATAGGAGACAATGTGTAATGGTAAATGGAATCTATTCTGAAGAGAGAACCATGTTAAGTGGTGTGCCACACGGATTGTTGTTGGGACTGGTTCTGTTCAATATCTTTGTGAACGACATTGTGGAAGGGATACAGGTAAAGTTTGTCTATTTGCGGATGATACTAAGAACAGAGTGGACATGCCTAAGGGAATAAGAGAATGAAAATGATTTAAGAAATCTTGAAAAGTGGTCAAAGACTTGGCAGCTGGGACTCAATGCCAAGAAGTGCAGAGTCATTCATCTGGGATGTGGTAATCCAAAATAGCTGTATATGATGGGGGGGGGGGGGGGGGGGGTGTGAAAAACTGATGTGCGTGGACCAAGAGAGAGATCTTGGGGTAATATTGTCTGGTGATCTGAAGATGGTGAATCAATCTGACAAGGCAATAACTAAAGCCAGAAGAATTCTGGACTATATAGAAAAGGAATAACCAGTAAGAAAAAGGAGGTGATGATACCCCTGAACAGGTCCTTGGTGAGGCCTCACCTGGAGTACTGCATTTGGTTCTGGAGACCGCATCTCAAAAAGGATAGAGAAAGGATGGAGGAAGTCCAGAGAAGTGTGACCAAAATGGTATGGGGTCAGTATCGGAAGACTTATGAGGAGAGGCTGAAGGATCTAAATATGTATAGCCTGGAAAAGAGACCTTCAGAAACCTGAAATGTTTTAATGATGCATGAACTTCGAACCTTTTCTATTTGAAAGAATTCAGTAGAACTAAGGGTCATGAGTTGTCCCTCTAGTGGGGACAACTCAAAAGCAATTTCAGGAAATATTTCTTCATGGAGAGGGTGGTGGGTTCCTGCAATTCCCTTCCAGAGGAAGTGGTGAAGACAAAAACAGTAAAATAATTTAATGGGGTATGGGATAAACATTGTGCCTCCCTAAAAGGTAGAGGATGAAAATGAAGAAATTAGTGCATGGGGGTAACTTGCTGATGCAGCAGTTACTACTCTTACCAGAAGGTATGGGGGTTACTGTCTTTAACCAATAAGGTTTGATGCTTTCATGCAACTGCAACATTACTCTCCACTTCAACGGCAGGGGCAAAAAGGGAATTGGATTCAGACAACAACCAATGAGGGCTCCGACTTTTACGATCTGGGAAACTGATAAGTATAGTGATAACCTGCATGGTGCGGCAGTTGCTACCTTAATAAAAGGCATGGGATTACTACCCTTAACCAATAAGCCTTGATTCCTTTAATGCAACTGCAACATCTCTCTCTGCTTTGATAGCAGTGGGGTGGGGGAGAGGATAGAAAGAGGTATTGGATTCAGACAATAACCAACATGGGCCCTGACTTTTATGGTCTGGGGTATTGATATGCAGACTTAAAGGAAAAAGCATAGGACTGCTTCTATGGCCAAGTCCATAAATAAGTCCATAAGTCCACATCTAGCAGCTCTGTCTGCATGTTCAAGAAGGCTCATCACCCAATAAAAGAGAAACATGGGGGTAATCTGCACAGCAATGCAGATACTACCATAAGGTTGCTGGGTAGACTGGATAAGAACATAAGAAAATGCCATACTGGGTCAGACCAAGGGTCCATCAAGCCCAGCATCCTGTTTCCAACAGTGGCCAATCCAGGCCATAAGAACCTGGCAAGTACCCAAAAACTAAGTCTATTCCATGTAACCATTGCTAATGGCAGTGGCTATTCTCTAAGTGAACTTAATAGCAGGTAATGGACTTCTCCTCCAAGAACTTATCCAATCCTTTTTTAAACACAGCTATACTAACTGCACGAACCACATTCTCTGGCAACAAATTCCAGAGTTTAATTGTGCGTTGAGTAAAAAAGAACTTTCTCCGATTAGTTTTAAATGTGCCCCATGCTAACTTCATGGAGTGTCCCCTAGTCTTTCTACTATCCGAAAGAGTAAATAACCGATTCACATCTACCCATTCTAGACCTCTCATGATTTTAAACACCTCTATCATATCCCCCCTCAGTCGTCTCTTCTCCAAGCTGAAAAGTCCTAACCTCTTTAGTCTTTCCTCATAGGGGAGTTGTTCCATTCCCCTTATCATTTTGGTAGCCCTTCTCTGTACCTTCTCCATCGCAATTATATCTTTTTTGAGATGCGGCGACCAGAATTGTACACAGTATTCAAGGTGCGGTCTCACCATGGAGCGATACAGAGGCATTATGACATTTTCCGTTTTATTCATCATTCCTTTTCTAATAATTCCCAACATTCTGTTTGCTTTTTTGACTGCCGCAGCACACTGAACCGACGATTTCAATGTGTTATCCACTATGACACCTAGATCTCTTTCTTGGGTTGTAGCACCTAATATGGAACCCAACATCGTGTAATTATAGCATGGGTTATTTTTCCCTATATGCATCACCTTGCACTTATCCACATTAAATTTCATCTGCCATTTGGATGCCCAATTTTCCAGTCTCACAAGGTCTTCCTGCAATTTATCACAATCTGCTTGTGATTTAACTACTCTGAACAATTTTGTGTCATCTGCAAATTTGATTATCTCACTCGTCGTATTTCTTTCCAGATCATTTATAAATATATTGAACAGTAAGGGTCCCAATACAGATCCCTGAGGCACTCCACTGTCCACTCCCTTCCACTGAGAACATTGCCCATTTAATCCTACTCTCTGTTTCCTGTCTTTTAGCCAGTTTGCAATCCACGAAAGGACATCGCCACCTATCCCATGACTTTTTACTTTTCCTAGAAGCCTCTCATGAGGAACTTTGTCAAACGCCTTCTGAAAATCCAAGTATACTATATCTACCGGTTCACCTTTATCCACATGTTTATTAACTCCTTCAAAAAAGTGAAGCAGATTTGTGAGGCAAGACTTGCCCTGGGTAAAGCCATGCTGACTTTGTTCCATTAAACCATGTCTTTCTATATGTTCTGTGATTTTGATGTTTAGAACACTTTCCACTATTTTTCCTGGCACTGAAGTCAGGCTAACCGGTCTGTAGTTTCCCGGATCGCCCCTGGAGCCCTTTTTAAATATTGGGGTTACATTTGCTATCCTCCAGTCTTCAGGTACAATGGATGATTTTAATGATAAGTTACAAATTTTTACTAATAGGTCTGAAATTTCATTTTTTAGTTCCTTCAGAACTCTGGGGTGTATACCATCCGGTCCAGGTGATTTACTACTCTTCAGTTTGTCAATCAGGCCTACCACATCTTCTAGGTTCACCGTGATTTGATTCAGTCCATCTGAATCATTACCCATGAAAACCTTCTCCATTACGGGTACCTCCCCAACATCCTCTTCAGTAAACACCGAAGCAAAGAAATAATTTAATCTTTCCGCGATGGCCTTATCTTCTCTAAGTGCCATTTGGTCTTTTTCTGCTATCATTACCATGTTAGTATGTTATTATGGGTGACCAGAGAGTTTGATCAAGGGAGAGCACTAGATGTAATGTACTTGGACTTCAGCAAGGCCTTTGACATGGTTCTGCACAGAAGATTCATAAATTGTGTGCCCTTGGAATGGATCCTAGAGTGATTGACTGGGTTAGAAATTCACTGAATGGGAGGCAAAAAAACGGATAGTGGTAAATTGAGTTTTCTCTGAGGAAGGGGGTTATTATTAGCCGTGTGCCTCAGCAATCGATCCTTGGACAAGTTCTTTTCAACATTTTTGTAAGCGACATAATGGAAGGGTTGTCAGGCAAGGTTTATCTTTTTACCGATGATACCAAAATCTGTAACAGAGTGGACAGCCAAGAAAGAGTGGAAAACATGAGAAGAGATCTAGTGAAGCTAGCGGAATGGTCTAAGGTCTGTCAGCTAAGATTTAATGCATTTAGCATGCAAAAACCCAAGGGAAAGGTACAGTATTGGCGGTGAAATCCTTCAAAGTACAAAGGAAGAGTGGGATCTGGGAGTAATTGTACATGACGATCTTAAGGTGGCCAAACAGTGGATAAAGGGATTATAAAAGCCAGAAAGATGCTTGGCTACATAGGGAGTGGAAAGGTCAGTAGAAAAAGGGAGGTAATATCGCCCCTGTATAGGTCCCTGGTGAAACCTCACTTGGAATACTGTGTACAATTCTGGAGACCGCACCTTCAAAAAGATACAAACAGTATGGAGTCGGTCAAGAGGTGGCTACTAAAATGATCAGTGGTCTTCGTTCTAAAGCATATGGGAATAGACTTAAACATCTAAACATGTATATCCTAGAGGAAAGGGGAGATATAATAGAGACATTGAAATATCTCAAAGGTTTCCATGCACTGGATGTGAACATTTTTCAATGGAAAGGAAGCTCTAGAATGTGGGGTCATATGATGAGGTTGAAAGAGGGTAGACTCAGGAGTAATCTTATGAAATATTTCTTTACAGAGAGGATAGTGGATATGTGGAACAGCCTCCCAGTGGAAGTGATGGAGACAAAAACAGTATCTGAATTCAAGAAAGCCTGGGATAAATACAGAGGATTTCTAAGGAAGTAATGATAATTATAGTGCTAAATTAATTGAGCGAATGGGTAGACTGGATGGACCATATGGTCTTTTTCTGCTGTCATGTTTTTATGTTTCTATTAAAACATGTTTCTGCTGTCTGGACAGATCAGAAAGATGCCTTCTCTACAGCCCACCACAGGTCTCTGAGAACTTTCTAGCTTGCTGTATGCTACATAACCTGGCCAAAACCAGATGCGTGCCCTTCTCCAGAGGGACTGCAAGAGAATCAGGATGAAGAAGAGAAGGAGGAGGAGATGACTCAAATGCAATTGTATGAGATAGATCACATGAGTCACAGACAGACTATACAAGAAGAAGCACTCTGATACAAAGACATTTTAGAAGATGAATGTGTATATATTAAACAGTTAGTGCCCAAATAAAATGAACAAACAAAAACTATGGCTTCCTTGGCCAGCATCTTTTGCCGGGTGTGGGAAACTCACATGGCTTAGGCTACCCTAATGTCAAACTTCTTCGCAGTGGAGTCCTGCCAGTGCTCACACTACCTTCAGAATATAAAAGACCTGGAGGCTGCAAGGGGGTCCTGCAGGGGTGGTACTGGAGGCAGCATAGACTTTGGTGGAGGTTGTGGTGGTGGCAGAGGCAGCACGATGGGTGATGGTGGTGCAAGACATGCAGGTGGCTGTGGTACAGGTGGACCCTCTGTCTGATGATGTTGAATCCAGGCTCAAGGTGGTGCAGCTTGATATGCAGGTGGCAGAGGCACAGGGGACCCTCGGCATGGTGAAGTGCCATCCAGGCGTATGGTTGTTGTGTCCCACGGGCGTAGCGTCCCACGACCGTGGGCCCCCTACCTGAGTCATGGCGTTCTCTCGCTGCGGGAGCCCCAGGGGAGGGCTCCGATTCGGGCTACCGTGCCCACGCGGCCTCCGGACCTGCTTGCTGCAGGGGAAGCCGTCCTGCTTCCCCCTTCGCAGCGTCTGACGGCATCTCCCCTCCGCGGGGGAGATTCAAGATGACCGACGCCATCCTTAGGCGCGAGGCCGCGCCCCCTCCAGTGATTTAAAGGGAACTAATCCCTTTAAATGGCTTCACCTGTCTTCCATCAGGCAGAGCAGAGGAAGTATATAAGGCAGCTTCCTCTGCTCATCCAGCGACTTGGCAACATCCCCTAGCGCTGTCTAGTCTGCTTGCTTCGGTGAGTCTTCAAGCTTTGGATCTCATTCCTGTTCCGTCTTGACGTTCCTGGTTCCTAACTTCGGATTGGATTACGGTGATTCTCTGGTTCCTGACTCCGGATTGGCAAGCGGTGATTCTCTGGTACACGACTTCGGACTGGTGAGCATCGACCCTCTGGCACTTGACCTAGGACTCCTTCAAGACCACCGCCTCCAAGGGCCCACCTAAGTTCCAGCGGCCCGGGTCCCTATGGGCTCCTCCTGGGGGGACCGCGGGCTTCCAGGGTGAAGCTCTAGTTGGCCTTTGCACCATTACCCTGACCTCCCTAGGTCTACCTAAGTCCCAGCGGTCGGGTCCCTACGGGCTCCTCCTTGGGGGACCGCAGACCACCAGTGGTGAAGATACAGCGCCTTATCTCGTCTCTTCATCGCCTCCGTGTTCACCTCAGTCTCCAGTGCCAAGGGTCAGCTGGTCCTGTCTCCTGTTCTGCCTCGCCACCCGATGAGAGTTCCTACGGCCCCTCCGAAAGGTATACCATCCTCTCGTCGGCCAAGGGTCCACAAGCCTGAGCATAACAATGGTGCTGCATACCGTGGAAGGGGCTACATCCTGAGCTCTATGAAGTGGCCTGGAGCTGCTGGTGGCTGCAGCTGGAAGGGGGCATCCTTTGCATCTTCTCTCTCTCCACACTTCATTTACGCTATCAGTAGAATGGCAAAGAGCACGAAGCTAACACTGCACATCCTCCATTTCCTTCTGGAGGCCCTGCATTTCCTCTGCTGTATCAAAAGCCTCTTGGCCTCCCATTGAGGCCAATATTCAGCGCTAATTATCCAGTTAACTTAACCGGATAAGAGCCGCTATTCAGACTTATCCAGTTAAAAACATAAGAACATAAGCCGTGCATACTGGGTCAGACCAAATGGCTAATTCAGGTCACAAGTATCTGGTAGGATTTTAAGAGTAGATAAGATTCCATGCTGCTTATCCCATGGATAACCAGTGGATTTCTGCAAGTCCACCTTAATAATGATTTATGGACTTTTCCTCCAGGAACTTATCCAAACCTTTTTTAAAAGCAGCTACATTGATGCTTTCACCGTATCCTCTGAACAACGAATTCCAGAGTTTAATTATGCATTGAGTAAAAAAATGTTTCTCTTCTTAGTTTTAAATGCATCAGAGTAATTTCATTGTGTTGTCCCTAGTCTTTGTACAGTTTGAAAGCATAAACAATTGATTAACATTTACTCGTTCCATTCCACTCATTATTTATAGACCTCTATTATACCTCCCTTCAGCCGTCTCTTCTTTAAGCTGAATAGCCCTAACCTCTTTAGCCTTTCTTCATCAGGGAATCATTCCATCCCCTTTATCTTTTGGTTGCCCTTTCTCTGTACCATTTCTAATTCTGCTATATCTTGTTTGAGATGTGGTGACCAGAACTGCACATAGTTCTCAAGATGAGGTCGCACCATGGAGCAGTACAGAACCATTATGATATTTTCTGTTTTTTTATTTTTTATTTTATATTTTATTAAGATTTTCAACAAATTTTTTATATCTGCAAAAAATCAAGAAATAATCTTTAACACTAGAAACTATAAAGAAAATATCACTTAATGGAACAAAAAATTCTGTGCATCCGACTAATAGTCCCCAATAATGGGAGGAAGCTTCAAAAAGATAACTAAACGTTATTTAACAAAACTTAGTATTTCACATACTTTAAGAGACTTTATCATTCTTTAAGCAGTTAATTACCTCTAACTTGTTCCTTATCAGTCAGGAAAGTCTCAAGATGGGTGGGATCCTGAAACACAAATGTATTTTTTTGCCAAATAATTAGGCATTTGCATGGGAATCGCAAATAAAAAATAGCCCCTAGAGCCAAAACCCTTGGTTTCAATTCTAAAAATTGCTTCCTACGTAGCTGAGTGCTACGAGCCACATCAGGAAATATTTGAACTTTATATCCACAATAGAGAACATCTTTATTCTTAAAATATTTTTGTAAAATCATATTTTTATCTTGTTCTCTAGAAAAAGAAACCAATAATGTCGCTCTAGTGGGAATCTCATCAACAGATGCCTCTAAAAAAGAGGTCAAATTAGGTGATTCCCTTTGTACAATGTCTAATTCTTCTATCCGTTCTTGAGATTGTATCCTAGACTTAGGTATATAATACATTTTTGAAATACTTTTTTCATCTATTGAAGATATAGAAAGTATTTCTATCAAGTATTTCTTCAACAGTTCAAAAGAGGATAACAATCTAGTTACTGAGAAATTAAGAAATCTTAAATTCCTAACACGATTTTCATTTTCTAACATTTCCAAATGACGAAGTGTCATTAAGCTGTCTTTTACAAATGAATTGTTTACGGCTTGTAATGCTGTTACTTGATTATTTATTACCTTTCCATTTTCTTCCAATTGATTTAATCGACTCTCATGTTTCTCAATCTTACCATTAATCTGTATCACATCTTGTTTAAATTGTTCACATGAATTAGATAAAGTTTTTCTAACATCTATTAAAACCTTCCAAATATCACTCAAGGTGACATTTTGAGGATCTAATGATTCTACATTTACATTTCCATCTAATAACAATTCTTGTGGTAAATTTACCCGTAAACTTTCTTGTATCCTCCCCCTCTCCACACTATCACTGTTACTAGGTTGAGCTGCGGCATTTCTTTCGGAGGAATTGGTGAGACGAGCCTCTCCCTGAGAGAGGAGGGCAGCAGGACAGCGACAGGGGAACCGAGTAATTCGGAGCGCCCAGGGAGCTGGAAGAAACACCTACCCTACTGCTCAACCCCGCTGACGTCATCAAGCAGGGACCCTGCCTCCCGATAAAACCGGAAGAGCTGCAGCATTTCTTTCGGAGGAATTGGTGAGACGAGCCTCTCCCTGAGAGAGGAGGGCAGCAGGACAGCGACAGGGGAACCGAGTAATTCGGAGCGCCCAGGGAGCTGGAAGAAACACCTACCCTACTGCTCAACCCCGCTGACGTCATCAAGCAGGGACCCTGCCTCCCGATAAAACCGGAAGAGCTGCGGCATTTCTTTCGGAGGAATTGGTGAGACGAGCCTCTCCCTGAGAGAGGAGGGCAGCAGGACAGCGACAGGGGAACCGAGTAATTCGGAGCGCCCAGGGAGCTGGAAGAAACACCTACCCTACTGCTCAACCCCGCTGACGTCATCAAGCAGGGACCCTGCCTCCCGATAAAACCGGAAGAGCTGCGGCATTTCTTTCGGAGGAATTGGTGAGACGAGCCTCTCCCTGAGAGAGGAGGGCAGCAGGACAGCGACAGGGGAACCGAGTAATTCGGAGCGCCCAGGGAGCTGGAAGAAACACCTACCCTACTGCTCAACCCCGCTGACGTCATCAAGCAGGGACCCTGCCTCCCGATAAAACCGGAAGAGCTGCGGCGCGCCGCCGAAGCCGCGCGCCAAAGGGGCGCGCCCCTCTGAAAAATTTGTTCCTTGCTTAATTTGAAGTTTCCTTTCCTCCCCTTGTTATTTTATGGGTAGGAAAAGGAAATTAAAGATGTTAACATCATCGCCGGCAGCTTCAGCAAGTAGAGGACCTATGGACTCCCATGTGGTTAGACGAATTGGTCAGTTGGAGAGACACCCTATTGCAGAAATTTCTTTTTCTTCTGGTTCTCCTGAGAGTCCAGCCCAGATGCAGTTACCTCTTACCCCGCTGGAGGTTATTCATCAATCCACAGTAACAGGGACTGGGGGGTCAGTAAATGCTGAACAACCTAGTAACAGTGATATTTTCTGTTTTATTCATCATTCTTTCCTAATAATTCCTAGCATTCTATTTGCTTTTTAGGCTGCTACTATACACTGAGCAGAAAATTTCAATTTATTATCAACAATGACGCCTAGATCCTTTTCCTGAATAGAGACTCCTAATGTGGAACCTTGCATTATGTAGCTATAATTCGGGTACTCTTCCCTAGGTGCATCACTTTTCACTCGTTTACATTAAATTTCACTTTCTATTTGCATGCACAGTCTCCCCGTTTTGCTAGATCCTCTTGCAATTTCTCACAATCCTCTTGTGATTTAACAATTTTGAATACTTTTATGTTTTTCCCATTTCCAGGTCATTTATAAATATATTAAAAAGCAGTGGTCCCAGAACAGATCACTGGAGCACTCCACTATTCACCTTGCTGCAATGGGAAAATGTATCATTTAGCCCTCCTCTCTGTTTTCTATCTTTTAACCAGTTCACAATGCCCTTCTTTCCCACCTTTTGGATGTATTCAATGAATTCTCTGTCCAGTACTTCTGCTTGAGTTGGTGGCCTGTAGATTTTTTAAGATGGTCCACAAATCTTCTTCTCTACCCTACGTCCCTTGCAAATCAGTTGCTTGTATATTGTTTTTGACATAAAGAGCTACTCCTCCCCCTTTTCTGCCATCTCTGTCCTTTTTTACCAAGTTATAGACTGGAATGGCCGTATCCCAATCATGAGAATCAGTGAACCAGGTCTCTATAACAGCAACAATGTCCAAACCTGCCTCCACCATTAGGGCCTGCAGGTGTGGGATTTTGTTTCCCAGACTACAAGCATTTGTACTCATAGCTTTCCAGCAGCTCTTCACATTCACCTTTTCTGCTTTTATTAACTGATTGATTTTGTTACTTCCTCTTCCCTCTTCCTGTTTTGCTTGGCCACCTCTTGCCAGCCCTGCTCCCTAGTTTAAATGCCTGAAAATGTATGATCTGAATTTTTATTTCCTGACATTGACATTCTGGAGACCGTATCTACAAAGAGACAAGGACAAGTTGGAAGCGGTACAGAGAAGGGCGACCAGGAAGGTGGAGGGTCTTCATCGGTTGACATACGAGGAGAGATTGAAGAATCTAAATATGTACACCCTGGAGGAAAGGAGGAGCAGGGGTGATATGATTCAAACTTTCAGATACTTGAAAAACTTTAACGATCCAAAGACAACGACAAACCTTTTCCAACAGAAAAAAATCAGCAGAACCAGAGGTCACGAGCTGAGGCTCCAAGGAGGAAGACTAAGAACCAATGTCAGGAAGAATTTCTTCACGGAGAGAGTGGTGGATGCCTGGAATGCCCTTCCCGAGGAAGTGGTGAAGTCCAAAACTGTGAAGCACTTCAAAGGGGCATGGGATAAACATTGTGGATCCATCAGGTCTAGAGGACGCATATAAAGAGCAGATAGTAAAATACTGCACGGAGCGGCAGTAGCCACAGAGGCATTCACGGAGCGGGATGCCAGTGGTAGGTGTCCACCTTCATGGAACGGAAGGATGTAGGGCTGTCATCTCCCAATTAAATAAAAAAAAAAACAAAAAAGGGATGGGATCCATCAGGTCTAGAGGACACATATAAAGAGCAGGTAGTAAAATACTGCACGGAGCGGCAGTAGCCACAGAGGCATTCACGGAGCAGGATGCCAGTGGCCAGTGGTAGGTGTCCATATAAAGAGAAGGTAGTAAAATACTGCACGGAGCGGCAGTAGCCACAGAGGCATTCACAGAGCGGGATGCCAGTGGCCAGTGGTAGGTGTCCACCTTCACGGAGAGGAAGGATGGAGGGCTGTCATCTCCCAATTAAATAAATAAGAAAAAAAAAAACAGGGATGGGATCCATCAGTTCTAGAGGACGCATATAAAGAGCAGGTAGTAAAACACTGCATGGAGCGGCAATAGCCACAGAGGCATTCACGGAGCGGGATGCCAGTGGCCAGTGGTAGGTGTCCACCTTCACAGAGTAGAAGGATGAAGGGCATCCATCTCCCAATTAAAAAAAAAAAAAGAAAAAAACAGGGATGGGTTCATGGGCTATAGGTATTACCAATTATTAGGCTTTTCAATATTTGATGATAGTTAATGTGACTTTCAAGGCATGCTTCACTTTCGGTGCATGTCCGGCATGACTCCCTGCTTCAATGACCGGAGAAAAGAAAAACTGATACTTCACACATTTCAGCATTGCCCTCTGCTTCATGGCAGAGAGCTATGCTGCCGCTTACCCAACTAATCAAACTTGATATTTCACTTGGAGGCAGCTCCATCACTGCTCTCTACATTAATGGTGGGGGTGAAAAGGGAATTAGAACATAAGGTTACTAAGAGCCAAGAGAAACGGTTAAGTATGAGAAAAATAAGTGTAAGGCTTGCTGGGCAGACTGGATGGACCGGTTGGTCTTCTTCTGCCGTCATTTCTATGTTTCTATGTTTCTATGTTTTTGAGCCAGGCACTGAAATTCTCTATATGGCATAACCTTTCCTTTCCCTTTCCATAAACAGAAAATACTTCTGAAAAGGCAATAGTCTTTGTCACATGTCTAATCTTTTTCCCTAGATTTTAGAAATATTTCTATACTTTCTGAACATTGTTTCTAGCAAGGCCATTGTTCCCCAGATGGATGATAACATTGATATTAGAATTCTTACTTTCTTTTATAATTGGTTTCACCATCTGGTTTGCATTTCTGTTAGCCGAGGATACTGGAAGGCATTTAACTGTTGTGTCCCCATCAAAATGAGTTTCCAAATTGGTTCCTCTGATGATTTAATCTCCCAGCAGAAGCAGCTTTCTTTTATGGCATTTGATCATGTTGAAAGGTTTCTGGGCGCATTGGGTGACTACTTCCCTTTCAGACCTCATTTCATAATCTGTTACTTGGTCTTCTTCATTTTCCAATGCAGAAAATGCATTATATAAGGGTAACAGCGGGGATAGTGGGTATCTCTTTATCACAGGCCTTATTCTACCAGAACTCACTGTAATTCAATTTTTCCTGGGATTCTGAATCCTGGATGTCAGACTCAGGATGCTTCAAAGTTGGGGAAACTGGGTGACTCAGAGTCACAGGTCTTGTTCTACCAGAGCCAACTGTAAACCATGTATACCTTGGTTTCTGAATCCTCTGTGAGAGTTGGGAGAGATATTCTGGATGCTGCGAGGAAGGGGAGGTTATTTGAATCTTGTGTAATATCTCTTTCAGGTACATTAGCTTCTTATTCATGGCAGGCAGCCAAAGGCAGATTAGACAATGCTTAATTTTCCAAATGATAGGCCTTGGGATATAAGCAACACAATTGTTGCACTGAATAAAGGACATTTTGCTAACAGTGACTAATAAGCTAGTTGAGAGATTGGTACTTCAGGCCTATAGTATTCAATTATCCTAGGTCCTTAGAAGAAATATTTAACAAAGAAATACTCTAGAGGTGGGAGGGAGAGGGAAGGGTGAGAGAGACTAAACAGCATAGAGAAAGCAAATAATATTGGGAATATACATAATAATAAATTAGCTCCTGGGAGGCGGGACTCAAGGTGGCCGCCGGGTAGAGCAGTGTGATTTTTTGAGCTCCTGAGTTGCCTGAATATTTCTTGCTAAACTCGATTACCTCTAATGGGAAGGAAGCGAAAACCGCGAGGGGAACCTTACCCTGCAGTTCCCTCGTCATCAACACCAATTTCGGGGCCAATGGATGCTCTTATCTTGCGCAGAGAGGCGAACACGGGAAATGCCCAGCCGCTGGAAACTCGGGGAGGAGAAGAAGAGCTCCCCTCTCTCCCAGGCTCAATGTCACCTTTGAGCTCCGTGACAAGGACACCGCCGGAGAATCCAGCAGGCGAGAGAGAAACCCGAGTGTGGATGGGAATGCCAGACGACCAAAGAGCCGAAGGGCGTATCCCGGCAGGGACCGGAGGGGCTGTAACGTCGCCAGCAAGCCCAAGTATCAGCGAGGGACTAACCGACGTGAATGCAGGATTATCCTTGTTGGACAGAGCTGGGGGAACTACAGCGGACCCGGCTCAAAGTATTCCTGAGGTGGTAAGACTTTCTGATTTTACAATGGAGACTTTATGGAAAACAATCATAGAAATGCGAGCTTTTATTATACAGCTTGTTCAGCCATTAACAATAAAAATCACTCAGTTGGAAGAGGAAGTGAAAGTGCTAAAACACGCTACAGTGGATTTGGAAAACCAAGGAGTGATTCATAGACAGCAGATAATAGAAATTAAGGCAACTCAGGAAATGTTTATTAAAGATAGAAACAGCATTGCAAGGAAATTAGAAAATTTGCAGAACCTGAGTAAATACAGAGATTTAAGATTCATAAATTTCCCCCAGGTACCTCTGACATCTCCAAGGGACTTGTTTAAACGTTACTTGCTGGAAATACTAAAGATTGAAGAGGCAGCAATGCCTCCTATTTCAAAGATGTTTTATGCACCTAAAGTAAGAAGATCTGATGTGCAAATACAAGGGAGAGAACCTGTAGATCCTGGGCAAAACCCAATAATGGATATTTCTAACATCCTGGAAAGTTCAGACACTGACTTGGCTATGCCAGAGACACTAATAGTGTGCCTAGCACTGGACCATGATAAAGATTGGCTTTTGCGGTTATGTTTGTGATATAGAAACCAAGTATTTCTTGGTTGTAACATAAGAGTTTTCCCTGATGTCTCTCGCGAGACACAAAAGAGGAGAAAAGCCTTCCTACTATTAAAACCACAAGTTTTGCTTATTGGGGGGGTCATTCTTATTGAAATTCCCCTGTAAATGTACTGTTAAGTTCAATAATAATACTTACATATTCTATGACCCTTCACAGTTGACCCAATTTTTGATTGGAAAGCTGTTATTAGCCCAGCAAGTGCCAACATTGAAACTGCTTGTCCTACATAATTAAAGATCTCTGTATCTATCTAGCAAATATGTTAAAATAAGGATTTGATCCTTAATTTCTTTAAGTAGAGTAAACCCTGCCCCCCTCCCCCTTATTGGTGGACTTTATGGCAGAGATGTTGAAGATGCCTGTTTTCCTTTTTTCAATTATAGAATTTTTGAAGCCTTCAGCTGTGTTTGAATGTATGTAACATCTCTGTATCTCTGTATCTCAAGAGGAATTCTTGTTATAAGTTTGTTAAATGCATAAAGAGTAAATAAAAAAAAATTAGATTAAATTAGACTTAGCCAAAGCAGGAGACTAGGAGCAGCGCTGGAACAAGGTGAGCTGTCCTAGAATTTTATGTGTAACTGAACTTTAGTAGTGCTTGGCTTAATTACCCCTCTCTGTGCAACTGATTATATCACGCCCAGAAAGTCTGGTAGGTAGAGTCCTGTGTTCCTCTTTTAAAAACACACAGGGTTTTCATAAAATGACTAGCAAAATATTATATTATCACAACACACCAGACAGACAGTAAGAACCTGCAGAAATAAGATTACTATCTATTGGTGAATTTGTTTTGTTATATTATTCAGCCACACACAAGACAGAAGTAGAAGAGGAGAAATAAGCAATGTGTATTAAAAAACAAAAATCCTGCCCACCACAAGAACAAATTCTAAACAGCAGAGTTAAAGCAAATAAAATTGGTAATATACACTATAAAAAGTTAGATTAAATTAGTTTTAGCCAAAGCAGGAGACCAGGAGCAATGCTGGAACCAAGTGATTTAGTCTCTCTCCTATGACTTTTGTCATCCCTAAGTGCCCATTTTACCCCTTGATCATCTAATGTAGCGTGTTTTAACACTGACTCCCTCATAGATAAGTTAGACCTGCCTGCATTTGATGGGGATATTGAATAGCATAGCTCTGCTGCTGAAAATCCCTTGTAGGTTGGGTGGATTCAGTATAGTGTGCTCCGACGGAGCGCACTGTTAGCTGGCATTTGGATGCGCGTTTGGACGCGCTAGCTTTACCCCTTATTCAGTAAGGGGTAATAGCACGTCCAAAACGCGCGTCCAAACCCCCCCCCCCCACCCGAACCTAATAGCGCCCACAACATGCAAATGCATGTTGATGGCCCTATTAGGTACTCCCGCGCGATTCAGAAAGCAAAATGTGCAGCCAAGCCACACATTTTGCTTTCAGAAATTAGCGCCTACCCAAAGGTAGGCGCTAATTTCTGCTGGCACCAGGAAAGTGCACAGAAAAGCAGTAAAAACTGCTTTTCTATGCACCCTCCGACTTAATATCATGACGATATTAAGTCGGAAGTCCCGAAAGTTTAAAAAAGTAAAAAGTTTAAAAAAAAAAATTTAAAATGAGCCCGCGGCTGTCGGGTCGAAAACCGGATGCTCGATTTTGCCGGCGTCCGGTTTCCGAGCCTGTGGCTGTCAGCAGGCTCGAGAACCAATGCCGGCAAAATTGAGCGTCGGCTGTCAAACCCGCTAACAGCAGCCGCTTCCATCAAAAAAGAGGCGCTACGGACGCGCTAGTGTCCCTAGTGCCTCTTTTTACCGCCGGGCCTAATTTAAATAAATTAAGGTACTGTATCGCGCGCACAGGAGAGTGGCCTGTGAGCGTGCTGGGAGGGCGGGCATTCGCCCGCTCGCCCGCGTTTTTACTGTATTGGCCCGATTGCCATTTAGCTTTCAATATTGAGGCCATTGTTTTTAGGGAAAAAGTATCTTCAGATAAAGCAAGTGCAAATCTCTTTTAGTACTTTTTCCCCAGGCAGTTTTCAAAGAGAAAGTATATATGTTGACTTTCACTTTGAAAATGTTTATTTGAGACACTTCAAAGTGGATTACATTAATTTAATGTAGATATTTTTCCATCCCTAGAGGGTTCACAATCTCAGCTTGTACCTGAGGCAATGTAGAGTGAAGTGACTTGAATCTTGGTTTCACTGGTTCGGTGCCCGCTGCTCTAACTACTAATGCTACTCCTCCACTCCAAAATGGAGCCAAATCCATGGGAAAAGAATCCAGAGACTTTGCAACAAGTCTTTTCCACTTACCTGCCATGGTTGGATGTCATCAGTGCTGGCACACGTTCCATTGCTGAAAGGTCCATGACCTGGTCTGCATGACACCAATTCATTCAAGGTGTGTGCAAAGGCATAGACTGCTAGGTAGCTATGGTAGGTAGAAGTCAGGTCAAACAATTCAAATAAAGACAAGTCAAATGTATCCTTCATCTCGTGCCCAGAACAAAACTGCACTGCTGCTTCCAGGTGTTTACCAGATGTAACATTCGTGTTCTGCCATCTGCAGCTGAATGCTTTCTCCCAGAATAGTCTAATAAAGATATCCTCCAGATAATCAGAGGGATCCAGATTATACAGAAACTCAGTGAAGCCTGGCATGAGTCCAGTGCTAGATGCTATCCCTATTGTGCCATTTAATAGTTTCCAAGTCTCTTTGGGGAAGAGCCCTGGAGTGATTAGAAATGATACAGAGAACAGAAAGACTTTTCCAGTCACATTTTGCTCATCAAGAGCCTCCAGTAGCACCTTGACATGCACCTCAGGGCTCTGGATGAGCACTACATTCACTGATGATGCCTGAATCACTTCCACTACATGAAGAATTCTTTCCTTGGCATACCGTAGGTGAATTTTTTCTATAAAAACAACACAGCCACCATTCTTTTCAATTCCATCTTTGAGGTCCTCTCTCCCCTGTTCTCCTACATCATCATCTGAGATGATCATTCCAATCCAAGTCCAACCGAAGTGCGCAATTAAGCGAGGTAGTGCAACATTTGGAACTTGTTACCTGGAATAGTACGTAGAAAGGATGGGAACTGGTGCTTGTCACTCAGTGTGGACAATACAGATCCATAGCTGATCTGCAAGAAAATATTTGTGAAAAATGTTATTTTCCAAACTCCACACACTGAGCCTTAAATTTGTTTTATAGATTGCTTACAGAAAGAATGTATTGCATGCATGCATTAACACTGCTGGTTTAATTCCCCCTAAAATGAAGTGCATTCCTTTTGAGTTTTAAGCAAATGTATTCTAAACTCAACAGAAAGCCTTCCATACTCAGGAAAAGTAAAAGTGAGGACTCTACTAGAGTAGTTTGGGTGTTGCCATTTCAAAACTGAAAGGAAAAACTAACTTCCCCTTAATTTAAACACTTCACATTGGACCTGGGACTCTGAGAGGTTCATATTCAGAAGCATTTGATGGATAACTTAGAAGGTATCTGCTATTCCAGGCCAAATGTTGTCTCCATGCCGCAGACAGCCTGCACTCACCTTAGACGTTGCCATTGCTGAGCTTTGCTGTTTCCCCTCTAGGCATGTGAATGGCTCGGCACCTGATAAAGGCCACACAGCAGGAACCGATGACATCATCACTCTCAGCACATGTAAATCTCAGTTTTCAGGATGCCGGCACCTCAGAAACAGGTCCTTCTGCTGTGCCTTGCTCTGCAATACATGTTGCTTCTCTCCTGTTCCTTGTCTTCCTCCTTGCCTTGCCTTGCCCAGTCCTGTCCCTTGCTCTGTCCTTGCCTTCCTCCTCCCTCTCTTTCTATCTGTGCTACTGGATCTTGACCTCTGCCTGGATACGATGTTGCCTGATCTCCACCTGCCCCAACCATTGCCTGGATTCTGTTGCTGCTTGTCTGCCACCGGCCCTTACCTTAATCTAACAGAATAACATATAACATAGTAATGATGGTACAAAAAGACCAAAATAGTCCATCCAGTCTGCCCAGCAAGCATATTGTAGTATCTGCTTTGCTCTGCGAGTTACCTCCATGTTTCTCTTTTATTGGGTGATGAGTCTTCTTGAATATTCAGACAGTGCTGCTTGACTTGCTTTGCTTATAGACTTGGCTATAGAAGCAATCCTGTGCTTCTTCCCTTATGTCTGCCTATCAGTACCCCAGACCATAAAAGTAAGGGTCCATGTTGGTTGTCATCTGAATCCAATACCTCTTTCCACCCCACTCCCCCACCTCCTGCCATCAAAGCAAAGACCAATGTTGCAGTTGTGTCAAGGGAATCAAGGCTCATGTTAAGGGTAGTAATCCATGCCTTATGTTAAGAGTTAACTGCTATTCTGTGTAGGTTACCCTTGCTTAGCAGTTCCCCAGACCGTAAAAGTTTGGGCTCTCATTGGTTGTTGCCTGAATCTAATTCCTTTTTAGCCCCTGCTGTTGAGCAATGCTAAAGATGCATCAAAAGCATCAAGGCTTATTGGTTGAGGTTGTAATTGCTGCACTAGCAAGTTAACCCCCATGCACCCTTTCCTTCATTTCCATCCTCTAGCCTTTAGGATCCACGGTGTCTGTCCCATGCCCCTTTGAATTCTTTGACTGTTTTTGTCTTCACCAACTGCTCTGAAAGGACATTCCAGGCATCCACCACCCTATCCATGAAGAAATATTTTATGATGTTGGTTCTGAGTCGTCCCTCCTGGAGTTTCATTTCATGACCCCTAGTTCTACTGACTTCCTTCCAAACGAAAAGTTTCAAAGTTCGTGCATCATTAAAACCTTTCAGGTATCTGAAGGTCTGTATCATATCCCCCCCTGCACCTCCTCTCTTCCAGGGTGTACATATTTAGATCCTTCAGCCTCTCCTCATAAGTCTTCTGATACAGATCCCACACCATTTTGGCCGCCCTTCTCTGGAGCGCCTCCATCCTGTCTCTAACCTTTTCAGATATGGGTTCCAGAATTGAACTCAGTAGTCCAGGTGAGGCCTCACCAAGGCCCTGTAGAGAGACATCATCACCTCCTTTTTTTTTTACTAGTTATTCCTCTCTCTAAGCAGCCCAGCATTTTTCTGATTTTAGCTATTGCCTTGTCACATTGCTTCGCCATCTTCAGTCCACCTAATGCCTCCTGCGAGCCCCGATTACTAGGCAACGATATTAATATTGATATTACATAGAAACATAGAAATGACAGCAGAAGAAGACCAAATGGCCCATCCAGTCTGCCCAGCAAGCTTCCCTCATTTTCTTCTCTCATACTTATCTGTTTTCTCTTAGCTCTTGTTCTAATTCCCTTCCACCCCCGCCATTAATGTAGAGAGCGGTGATGGAGCTGCATCCAAGTGAAATATCTAGCTTGATTAGTTAGAGGTAGTAGGGGTAGTAACCGCCGCAATAAGCAAGCTACACCCACTGCTTATTTGTTTTTACCCAGATTATGTTATACAGCCCTTATTGGTTGTTTATCTTCTCCCCTGCCGTTGAAGCAGGGAGCTATGCTGGATATGCGTGAGGTATCAGTTTTTTTCTTCTCCCCTGCCGTTGAAGCAGAGAGCTATGCTGGATATGCATCGAAAGTGAAGTATCAGGCACATTTGGTTTGGGGTAGTAACCGCCGTAACAAGCCAGCTACTCCCCGCTTTGTGAGTGTGAATCCTTTTTTCTTCTCCCTGCCATTGAAGTTATGCTGGATATGCGTGAAGTATCAGTTTTTTCTTTTCCCCTGCCGTTGAAGCAGAGAGCTATGCTGGAAATTCGTGATGTATCAGTCTTTCTCCCATGCCGTTGAAGCAGAGAGCCATGCTGGATATGCGTCGAGAGTGAAGTATCAGGTACATTTGTTTGGGGTAGTAACCGCCGTAACAAGCCAGCTACTCCCCGTTTTGTGAGTGCGAACCCTTTTTTCTTCTCCCCTGCCGTTTAAGAGCAGAGAGCTCTGCTGGGATGTGTGAAGTAACAGTTTTTCTTCTTCCCTGCTGTTGAAGCAGAGAACTATGCTGGATATGCATTGAAAGTGAAGTATAAGAATGGAGTGATCAAGCTAGTTGAAAGGCATCAGGAATAGAGGAAGGTGGAGGTAGTAATTTGGATATTTGGTTTGGGGTAGTAACCGCCGTAACAAGCCAGCTACTCCCGTCTTTGTGAGTGCAAATCCTTTTTTCCACATTTCCTCTTGCTGTTGAAGCTTAGAGTGATGTTGGAGTCACAGTAACCATGTGTATGTTTATTGAATAAGGGTATTGTCTCCAGGCAGTAGCCATCATTCTGGTGAGTCACCTACTCTTCATTGGCGGCCTCTTGACTTTATGGATCCACAGTGTTTATCCCACGCCCCTTTGAAGTCCTTCACAGTTCTGGTCTTCACCACTTCCTCCGGAAGGGCATTCCAGGCATCCACCACCCTCTCCATGAAGAAATACTTCCTGACATTGGTTCTGAGTCTTCCTCCCTGGAGCTTCAAATCGTGACCCCCTGGTTCTGCTGATTTTTTTCTTATGGTAAGGTTTGTTGTTGCCTTTGGATCATTAAAACCTTTCAAGTATCTGAAAGTCTGTATCATATCACCTCTGCTCCTCCTTTCCTCCAGGGTGTACATATTTAGATTCTTCAATCTCTCCTCGTACGTCATGCGATGAAGATCCTCCACCTTCCTGATCGCCCTTCTCTGTACCGCTTCCATCTTGTCTTTGTCTTTTTGTAGATACGGTCTCCAGAACTGAACACAGTACTCCAGGTGAGGCCTCACCAAGGACCTGTACAAGGGAATAATCACTTCCCTTTCTTACTCGATATTCCTCTCTCTATGCAGCCCAGCATTCTTCTGGCTTTTGCTATCGCCTTGTCGCATTGTTTCGCAGACTTCATATCATTAGACACTATCACCCCAAGGTCCCTCTCCTGCTCCGTGCACGTCAGCCTTTCCCCCCCCATCGAATACAGTTCATTCGGATTTCCACTCCCCATATGCATGACTTTGCACTTCTTGGCATTGAATCTCAGCTGCCATATCTTCGACCACTCTTCCAGTTTCCTTAGATCCCGTCTCATTCTCTCCACTCCTTCCGGCGTGTCCACTCTGTTGCAGATCTTAGTGTCATCCGCAAAAAGACAAACCTTACCTTCTATCCCGTCCGCAATGTCGCTCACAAAGATATTGAACAGGACCGGTCCCAACACCGATCCTTGCGGTACACCACTTAAAACCGCTCTCTCTTCAGAGAAGGTTCCGTTTACCATCACACATTGTCTTCTGTCCGTCAACCAATTTGCAATCCAGGTCACCACCTTGTCACTCACTCCCAAGCTTCTCGTTTTATTCACCAGTCTCCTGTGCGGAACCGTATCAAAAGCTTTGCTGAAATCCAAGTATATGACATCGAGCGCTCTTCCTTGATCCAATTCCTTGGTTACCCAGTCAAAAAAGTCAATCAGATTTGTCTGACAGGATCTTCCCCTGGTGAATCCATGTTGCCTCTGGTCCATCAATTCTCCGGACTGTAGATAGTTCACTATTCTCTCTTTCAGCAGAGACTCCATTACTTTTCCCACCACCGTAGTGAGGCTAACCGGCCTGTAGTTGCCAGCCTCCTCCCTGTTCCCACTCTTGTGAAGCGGGACCACCACCGCTCTTCTCCAATCTCTCGGCACCACTCCCGTTTCTAGGGATCTATTGAACAGGTCACACAGCGGACCCGCCAGAACATCTCTGAGCTCCCTCAATATCCTTGGATGAATCCCATCAGGCCCCATGGCTTTGTCCACTTTCAGGTTCTTTAGCTCTTCCCACACATTTTCTACTGTAAGAGGATTTTCATCTATTCCACTTCCCTCCAGTTTCTTGTTGTGTAGAGATGGTCCTTCTCCAGGGTCTTCTTTAGTGAACACAGAGCTGAAGTATTCGTTTAATATTTCTGCCATTTCTTCGTCTGTCTCCACACATTGATCATTACCACCTTTCAATTTCACTATACCACTTTGGACCTTTCTCTTTTCGCTGATGTATCTGAAAAATGTTTTGTCACCATTTTTTATCTCCTTGACAATCCTCTCTTCTGCTTGATTTTTTGCCAACTTGATTGTTGTCTTCGTCTCCCTCAGTTGATACAAATATTCTTCTTTGTGCTCCTCCCTTTGGGATCCTTTATATTTCTTGAATGCTGTTCTTTTAGCTTTAATTTTGTCAGCCACCTCCTTTGAGAACCAGATAGGTTTCAATTTTCTTTTGCTTTTCTTTATGTTTCTAACATATAGAGCAGTTGCCTTGGTGATTGCTCCTTTTAGATTGGTCCACTGCTGATCCACATCTCTCTCGTTCTCCCATCCTTTAAGTTCTTCCTCCAGGTACTTTCCCATTTCCTCAAAGTCTGTGTTTTTGAACTGTAAAACTCGGGTCTTTGTGGTTCTTTTCCCTATTCTATTAGTGATATTAAACCATACCGTTCGATGATCACTGCTGCTGAGGTGGGCGCCCACCTGGACATCTGAGACATTATCTGCATTATTGAGCAATAAGTCGAGTATAGCACCTTCTCTCGTGGGTTCCAACACCATTTGTTTGAACAAAGATACTTGCATGGCATCCATTATTGCTCTACTATTTTTAGTTTCTGCAGATGGGATTTTCCAGTCTACATCTGGCATATTAAAGTCACCCACGATCACCACTTCTCCCTTCCTGCCTATCTTATGGATGTCTTCAATCAGATCTCTGTCCAGCTCTTCCTTTTGGTTTGGAGGCCTGTACACCACTCCAATATAAATGGACACTCCGTCATTTTTTTTAGGTCAACCCATAGAGCTTCTTCTTTACCCCAACTTCCTTGTAGCTCAGATGCTTGGATGTTGTTTCTGACATAAAGAGCCACACCTCCCCCTTTTCTATCCTCTCTGTCCTTCCTTAACAAGTTGTAGCCTGGTATTGTTGTATCCCATTCATGAGATTCTGTGAACCATGTTTCTGTGATAGCAACAATGTCCAATTCTGCCTCAGCCATTAGGGCCTGCAGATCTGGGATTTTATTTCCCAAACTATGAGCATTTGTGGTCATAGCCTTCCAGGTACTCTCTTTAAGGTTATTGCTTTTCCTGGACTCCTTATGAGATATTAGTTGAGATTTGTTATTCACTTTACTCTTTCTGTTTGTAGTTTGTGCCACTGTTGACAGAGTTATCCATCTCAATTAGATTTTTCTTTTGGTTATGGATCTTGAAATACTGCATGCATTGTGTTTTTTCTCTCTTTTCTGGTAATACTGCAATGTTTTTCTCAAGAACTTCCTCAGTTTTTAATATAGAGAGGGCTTGTTCTTTTTGCATTTGGTACATTGTGTGTCTCCTCATCACAGGTCTAATTCTACCAGAGCCCACTGTAATCCTGGATTGTAAAGAATTTCTTAATGACCTGTTTGAGTGGGAGGGTGTACCTGTTGGCTGCTCATCTGTCAAGAATGGATGACTGTGGGTCCTACCTGAGCCTAATGGATCTCCTTTTCTTGACTCCTGGTTTTTCCGTGATATTGGGGAATTATTATCTGTGTAATGCAATGTGGGTGTAATACTTTTAATTGAAGCTAATTGAGCTTTTATCTCAGTCAGCTCCATTTTCAAGGAAGAGGTGTTGTGCACAAATTGGGCAAGCTCTAAGTTTCCAGATGCTTTCCCTCAGAATAAAGGCTCTACAGCAGTTACATTGGATAGTCCTCATCTTGGTAGTTTGTGATTTGTATTTCCTTGACTGTTACCAATGTACTAATTTATCTCGCTGCCAATGGGAAGTTAGGCAGTCTTTATTAGAAAACAAGCCCCAGGGGTGGGTGGGTAGAGGGGTAGGGAGGGAGGGAGTCAAACAGTTTAGCCTGGGACAAGCTGGGTAAAGTAGGGCACTTCTGGACTGTTGCCTTTGCTTTTGGTCAATTGTTTTAAAAAACAGTCTTTATGCCCCAATTAATATTGTATCAAGGCCGACTGAGAAAGTGGTCGGCCGTGATAACATAAGACACCTTTTTAAAATGTGATAAATGTAATGATAGAGCCCTGGAACTCTAAGGCAGGACCCGAGATTCTCGCATTACATTTAAAGGGTCATGCTGCCTCTAAAATCCACTGCAGCAAAATGAGAAAGTTAAACAGGGTTCAGGGCTAACCCCTGGCTGAACCAGGGGCTTTTTAAAATTTGATAATTTCATAGTGCCCAGGCAGATGAATTCAGAACCAATGGGTTATGCACTTCTACTAGCAGATGGAGACGGAGCAAAGTGACATCAACCTGCAGTGACATCAGCCTGCCAGTATTCTCCATCTCCAGCAGATCGTGGATGTGCATTTCCCTACTGGGGATTGCTTTGGATTTTGGAAGTAGAAATACAAGAAAAATTAATTTGCCCTGCTCTCCTGTGGTGATACCAAATAGTCCCTCTCCCAGTTGAGAATTTCTGAGGTGATTTCCGTGGTCCCTCAAATGAGTGCCTTCTCCGGTAGCTGGTTCTTCAGCCGGCATGGGTGTAGCTGTTAAAACAGCTGAAAGGCAGCAGATGCATGAAGCCGAGCTTCCCCCTTCCTCCAGTCTCCATGCACGGTGCACCATTCCGACGTTTTCTCCCATTCCTGAGGGAGATTAAGGAATGTTTGCAGCCAGGGAGGTTGGGCAGCCCATGTGGCCTAGGCCCTGCTGTTAGGCTTTTCTCTGTGCGCTGCGTGGTGGGCCGCAGCGGTGTTTTCACGCGTCGTTTTGCTACGTGTTAGGCTGCCCTCTTCAGGACCATCTGTATGTGCTAGTGCACCTGGCTGTGCGTCCAAGTTGTGCACCCAAATTTTGGATGATTTGTCGGATGCCTGCGTCAGCGTCCAGGGGTTAAGCGAGCGCTTGCCTGTGAGTGCAATTTGGGGCCACTGCTTGTGCACTTAAGTTTGCAAGGATGGAAGTGCGCCTAGTTTTGTGGTGCCTAAATTTTGGGTGCATATATTTTACAGCATGAATCAGCTAGATGGCACACCTTCAGTCGTACTGACAGACTGATGGTGCCTGTGGCTAAGAAACCCAAGTGCCTTTCCCTCTGTGCTGCTTGTCATATTCGGGCATCTCAGCCTGGCGTGCCCTCTAACCTGTGCCGGCACTGCTTAGAGACTCAGGGAGAATTATCTTCATCTGATTTTACTAAGCCCGGTTCTTCCCAGCCTGATGATGGCCTGGGTAAGGACATGTCAGGAGGGGCGCCTGACCTTGGAACTCCCCTAACTGGTTCGTCAGTGGGGGAAAGTAGCTCAGTGGGCACAGCACAGGTGCCGTCTGATTTTGGCAAGGATCCTTCTGCTTTTTATTGGGTGGAATATTTTCAAGGATTGCAATCCTTTCTTCAGGTGCAGTCCTCAGCCCCGTCCAATCCTGTCAGGTCAGAGTCACCCAGTACTACTGGTAAGCCCTAGATTGGCATCAGGTCCCCCCAATAGGTATTCGGATGGTTCGGATGATGAGACCGATCCTGACTCTCTGGAGGATGGGGAAATTCCTTTGGGCTCGGGCACGCTAACTGCGGTGGCCAGCCGCACCCAGGGCTCCTCTCGTGGCCAGACTCCGCCTCTGCGAGGTTAGGCCTTCCTACAGCCTCTCCCGACGGGCTGAACGCTCCCCGCGCAGGCCCCTCCCCCGCTGAGCCTCTCTAGGCTCGTGCGGGCGCGTCTCTCTTCAAAATTTAAAGAGACCACGGCAGGAAATTGCCGCGGCCCCTCCTGCTGAACCCCACCTGTCTGTTTCCTATGTAAGGCAAGGTTTGGCTCCCAGACCTTCTTGTTTTCCAGGTCTGTTTCCAGTTCCTTCATGGAGGATTTTCATCTGCGCTTTGTCTTGTCGTTATCTGGATCCTGACTCTCACAGGGCCCCTTGATCCCAGCTGGGTTCACACTCTTATCCCTGTTAGTAGGGTCCTGCCCACATAGGTCTCGCTCCCTGTAGAATTTAAGGTGGGTCAGGCCTGGGATGCTGTGGAGGGAACATTCACAGACCTTGGGGTGGGAGTCTCAGTTTTTGCACAATGGCGGCACCTAGTGGACAGACTCAAAAGGTACACCTACCAGATTTTGGAGGGGGCCACAGTTTATGGCTTCTGGCCAAGGACTTTTGATACAATGACTGGGTAAGATTTGAAGGGATGCGGTTGGTTAAAAAATAGGAACATCCCCCCCAGGTAGTTGCAAAGGAAGGCTCATGGGCATTAGCCCAATAGAGGCAGACTCTAAAGATCTAGAAGCCCAAAGGAACAGTAGAAAGGTTCTGGAACAGGAATATTTTCATTATCTTGTTACCTGTGGGGAGTTAAAGATTCCCAGAATCCTGGCCATAGGGAGTGATAAGGATGACATCACTTCCCCGATAATACCAGCAAGCAATGGATGCGTCTGACAGCTGTAAGCAGGAACAGGACTCTGCTTCCCCGATAGCAGTGCCAATATTCCCCAGATGGCTCTCATCTCAGACATGCAGGAATCAAAGATGCGGAACCCCAAAGTGATATTTGGTAAAAGTTCTGGAGTTTTATTAATTTCTTCTATGGCAAATATCATAGCCAGCACATCCCGGTAATACCTAATGTGGAACCTGTGAAATTCAAAGTTTGCAGTTAGAGTCTACATCTACTGTGCATCCACCAGCAAATCAGAACTTGGAAATTTTCAAAACTTTGCAGGCAAGTGCAAGGTCCACAGGTACTTTTTCCCATGGCGTTTGCATTAGTTCTCTAAGGGAAAGTATAAGTATAATTCCCTTCGAAAATTGCTCAAGAAAAAAATGACCTGTAGATATTTGCACTTACGTTTTCTACAGGTAGTTTTTCTGAGCAAAATAACCCAAATAATTTTGAAAAAAAGAATCCCCAGACTAATAGCCATGTTCAGTTCCTACCTACAATCACTTGGGGAGGGAGAGAAAGAGAGAGAAAGAAAGAGAGAGAGAGAGAGACTAACTATAAGACACTCATACTCGAGTAACTAGGTGGGCCTCCTAGAGGGAGGCTCACCTAGTTACTCGAGGTGAGGATTATGTAGTAGTGTAGGGGTTAGGGGCCACTTTGACATGCAGAGTGCGACATACGAACAGAACAGTACACTCTTGAAATAAAATGAGTTGTTGGGCGGAGCCAAGATGACGGCGGAGTAGCAGCACAGCTCTGAACGCTGTCCTTGTATCGCTGGTTTCTATCGATTTTTCACCTTCTTTTCTTGCGAAATGCCTCCGAAGCGAAAAGGAAGAGTAAGGGTGTACCCCGCAGCCCCTTCTCTCCCTCCAGGACAGCGGACCTTGACGGAGCTAGCTGCTGGCTTTTCGAGGCAGGAGGAGCAGTTCTCCGCTGAAACGATTGCGGGAGGAGCCGTGAACGATCCTGGAGAGACCAGCTTAAGCCCCCCCGGACTCTCGGATGCCTCCAGTGCCGACTCCCCAGAACTTCTCAAGCCCGGTGAGTGCAGAAGCGGCCCTGACGGGATCAGACGATGCAACTGTGGGTGCCACCATGGGAAGTGGGAGAAAAGATCAAGGCCTGGAAGGGGAAAACCTGGTGGATTTGCAGGCAAAAAGCCTCATACCTGAGGCTGTGTTTTCACTAAATGCCTTAACTGGTGAAGCTGTGCAGTCTGAAGCTGCAAATACCATGTTTCCCAAACCCTCGGTAGTTACCATGGACTCCTTATGGGGACTGATGGCTCAGATGGGTGTAGCATTACAAACAGTTTCTTTGCAGCAAAAAAGTGTTTCTTTACAATTAGAAACCGTTACCCAAGACTTCAACTCAAGGAGTGTGAACCATTTACAGAGGATCCAACAGTTGGAGGAACAAACTAAGAAGTTGCAAGATATCCAGGTGGCCTTAGTACAAGACCGAGTTATCCTGAATAGGAAAATGGAACAATTGGAAAATAAGACCAGAAACTTGAACCTTAGGTTTATTAACTTTCCTAAGGTTCTGGGAGAGCAATCCAGGATAACCTTAAAGAAATATATGAATGAGATACTGAAAATTGCACCTGAAAATATACCAGTTTTCAACAAAGTATATTTCCTACCTCATGTAAAAACAAGAGAAGAAGAAGAGGCACCTATAATTGATATGGCAAATTTAACTGCCTTTCTAGAGACTTCTACGATTGAGATAATAGAGAGGGCTACCCTCCTAGTGTCTTTCATATACTCACAGGACCTCAGTTTAATAATGAGAAATTATTTTCAAAATATGAGAGTGGAGTTTATGGGTAAGGTTGTACAAGTGTTCCCCGATCTGGCCAAAGTCACCCAAGAAAGGAGGAGAGGGTTCCTTGCCATGAGGCAAGAAGCTCGATCCATGGGAGCTGTATTTATGCTTAGATATCCGTGCCGTTGTATACTAAAAATGGATAATGTTACCTATGTTTTTTTTGTTCCTGAGCAATTGAGGGCACTCTTGGATAACAAGAAAAAAGTGTTACCTAATCCCATAGTCCAGGAATTAACTACTAGTGAGTGAGTCATAGAGAAAAGAAAAGCCAAAACGCAAAGCTTGTACTTGTAGATGATTTTTTATTGTTTAATCTCCTCATAACTTTGGCATAAGCCCCCTAGATAATTACTAGTGGCCACATAAGAGAAATGATTTTCTTATTATTGTTAAACAGTATTTACTGTGTTTTTTGCATAAATATGTTTCTTTGTTTCTCTGCAAAGAGGATATTCTTTGTACAAATTGAATAAATCAATAAACAGAAAATAAAAAAAAACAGTACACTCTTGTGAAGTTCTGATGACCTTCGGAGTGACGAAACTCACACAAAGATGAGATTTGTACAATGTTCTTTCAACCTAGCTTGATGGACTCATTCAACTAATTCTATATGGCTATGAGAGTGAAGCCTGGAATGCATACAGGAAGGGACAGAATGCCAATATAAATCCTGCACCTCCAGTTCTGTAACTCTGTGCATCCACAAAACTTCCCCCAGCAATGGAGCTTGGATGTTTCCCTTACAGCTCATCATACAAAAAAATAGTTTCAAATTCTGGCGTAATCATACAAAAAAATTAGTTTCAAATTCTGGCGTAACCTCACAGTAATAGCAGTACAAAATCCTTCCACTGTCAGACACATTGTGAACTAACAAAAAAATCCCACAAAAAAGACACTCAAAATCTATACAGCAAGCCTATCATAACATAACAGTAATAAAACCAAGGACTCAAACAACAATAACCCTACCTGTGAAAAAGCACAGGTAAATATTACACTGGGTCCCAGAATACCAATAATACACCACCTACTGGGGAAACAAAACAAACCCGATTGTTATAGATCCCTACACAGACACTACATGCTAGCAGGATCTCTCATCACGGTCACACGCACAGAGCAGAGACAGACCCTCACCAAATACAGAATAAAGGATCACAAATTAGACAAAAACTGAAATGGAAACCCCATGAAGCCAGACTCTGTGTAACAATGGAAAAACAGAACCACCATTCCTCATAAAACAAATAAAATCAAGAAACATAAAGCACCAATTATAATAGTAAAACCATACTAATAAAATAATATTTTAAAACTACTGACAAAAAGAATAACTTCTATTAATTAAAATCATAAACATTTTTTTAAATTTCCCAAGGGATAATAAAATATTTTAAAAAGCCCCTGCTGCCCATACCTAGGAAATCTTGATTTCCAGTCACCCTGAGATTGTCGAGGGGGTTAGGGGAGGCACACAAATGTTATCCTTTCTCTCTCACACATGCTCGCATGTCCATTCTCTCTCAATATTCTGTATTTACTGTCACATACACACACATACATGCTCTTATACACATCCACTACCTTTCTCTCTCACAGACACAGACACACTCTTAGGCTCTAAGACCCTCTTCTCTCCCCCCACCCCCGCCCACAAGCTCTTCCTCCCCCGGATTCTCTCATACACACACACACACACACACGCTCTCATGCTCACTGGCTCCCTCATCTGCATACACCCTCACACACCCACACACACAGGTAGGCACCCATTCTCACACAGACAGACCCCAGGAAGACACCCATTCATTTTTATTCACAGATAAACCCTCAGGCAGGCACCCATTCTTTCACCCCCCCCCCCCCCCGGCAGACTCCCATTCATACATATGCACACACTGAAAGCATATTCCCTCTCTTTCTTTTGCCAGCAACCCCGGAGCCTCTCTCATTCCTCTACTGCCGCTGTCACTGCTGCCGCGTGGCTATTGGCATACCTGGGAACTCTCCAGATTTGGCCCGGAGACTCCGGAATGCTAAAGGAATTGCCGGGTCTCCGGGCCAACATCAGAAAACTCCGGTTCCTGCTGCAGAAGCAGACCCTGGGAAAAAAAAAGTCACTGGGCGTGCGGCTGAAGGGAGATCTATCGGGGCTGCACAACCCAGAAGGAGGAGGAGTGTGGGCCCCACGGCGGAAGGAAGAGATCCGTCCAGCCATATGCCTGAGGAGAAGGCGCATGGGCTCCACGCCGGAGAGAAGATGGGCTGCAAGTGAACACATGCAGAAGAACAAGGAGCATGTCCCTGCCCCCACCCCTGAAAAAGGAAGAGATCCATTGGCCATGCAGCGCCAAGGAGGAGGCATGTAGGAAAGAGGAGGAGCTACATAGGGCCCATGCAAGGGAAGCTGCATGAAGGAGATCTGTCCACCCTGGAAGAGGAGGCTGATGTCATTGGTAGGTTTGAGGTGAGGACTGTGGGTGGAAGAAGGAGAGGAGTGAGTGCATGTGTGTGAGAGTGCATGTATGTGTGTGGAAGAAGGAGAGAAGTTAGTGTGCATATGTGTGTGGAAAAGGAAGAGAAGTGAGTGTGCATGTGTGTGAGTGCATGTGTATGATAGAGGGAGAGAAGTGTGTGTGTATGTGAGAAAGTACATGTATGTGTGTGAGTGAACATGTGAGTGTGCTAGTGTGAGAAAGTTTGTGCACATGCTGCCCCCCCCCCCCCCCCCGTCCCCCTGCCAACAATCTCAGGGTGAAAGGAAATCAAAAGTTCCCAGGCATGGCTATTGGGGAGGTGCCAATCACTCCTACTGGCACTGAAGCCCATTTTGCTGCCTCCTCTGTGCAGGCCCCGCGGTATTACAAATGAGTGGGGCTTCCAGTTCCACCATGGTGATCTCATCCATTGCGAGATCAGCACAGAGACAGTGCTACTCTTGCACATTCCCAAAGATGACATATGCCAATCACTAAAAATTCAAAAACAAAATTTTTTTTTTACCTTAGCTGTCTGATCTTAATTTTCTAATTGGTTGGTCACAGGCTTTCTTTTCAACGTTCCATTTCTTGGTCTTTTGCCAATACATTTTACAGGGTCTCTTTTTTTCAATTTCTTCTCTCTCCACCTGTCTTCTTCCCTTCCTCCCTCAAACTCTCTCAAGCTCTCATTCTCACATGCTGTCTCTCTCTCTCACACACACACACACACAGGCTCTTACTCTCACATGCTGTCACTCTCTCATACATACACACTAGTTCTGTCTTTCACCTGCTGTCTCACTCTCTCAAACACACACTTAGGCTCTCTCACTCTCACATGCTGTCTCACACAAACACACAGGCTCTCACTCCCACATGCTGTCTCATACACATACAGAGGCTCTCACATGCTGTCTCCCTCTTGCCTTTGGGTGTCCGCGGGTCACTGCGGGATGGGCTTAGCGGCGGCCCTGATCTTCTCGGACCTTTGTAAGGTGGGATTGCAGCAGCCCTGCTGGTGGGCCTCCTCTTCTCGGGCTGCCACAAGGTAGGAGTCACAGGGGCCCTGCTGCAAATGCTGCTCCTCTTCTGTACGTGGACAGATGCTCCTCTTCCTTCCTGCCCATGCGGCTCCAGCAAAGCTTTTCTTCTGGGGCTGCAAGGCAGGAAGGAGAAGGAGCACCTGGAGGTTCTGAGGTGAATCGTTTTCTTTGGGCCGTGGTGGAATGATCTTCCTGCCACACGTGGCCACGAGAAAATTTGTGCGCGGTCACACACACATGTAGTTTAGAGGAAACAGTGGCTAGCACACAGCATAGGAACAGCAAACTTCCCTGCTCAACTGCCGGTGGGATGAGGTCCACCGGCGGCCGCATGGGCCTCCTTATGTCGTCCATCAGTGCTCCCCTGTGGCCCTGTGCCCGGGGGGCATTGGACGCCCCCATGTCCCCCCCTCGGTACGCCACTGCCCCAAACACAAAAAAATGAGGACCAGTCAAATCCTCAGCATACCTTAGCACCAAACTCTACAGAATAAAGACCCAAGCCACACATCAAATCCAATCTATGCAAAGTCAGTCTCCAACCATACATAGTCGAGGCCTCCTAAAATCTATTCTAAATCTAAATTTGAAATCACACCCCAAAAACCAAACTGTGCACAGATCAATACCCTAACCACATCCTAATCCCAGACTGCAGAAGAAGATCCAAATCATTTATCAACCCCAAAGTGTGCATAACGAAGACATAAAACAAACATTTAACCAGAAATTGAAAGATACAACCAAATACTTAAAATTTGATTCTTGGAATCCTGAGAGCTGTGAGGAGCAGCCGCAGTATCCTGCAACCAAAGTCAAGCCATAAGGTGGATCAGGCCTGCTCTTCCTCATTCTACTTCTTGGTCTGCAGCAGGCACAGTGCTCATAAGTTAACAGTAACAGAGATGGTTTTCAAGGGTGATGAGTCAGACGAACTGAACGAAATCACTTTGAACCTGGAAGATATAGTAGGCCAGATTGACAAACTAAAGAGTATCAAATCACCTGGACTGGATGGTATGCATCCTACGGTACTGAAGGAACTCCAAAATAAAATTTCTGATCTATTAGTTAAAATTTGTAACCTATCATTAAAATCATCCATTGTACCTGAAGATTGGAAGGTGGCCAAGGTAACCCCAATATTTAAAAAGGGCTCCAGGGACGATCCGGGTAACTATAGACCAGTCAGCCTGACTTCAGTGCCGGGAAAAATTGTGGAAACTATTCTCAAGATCAAAATCGTAGAACATATAGAAAGACATGATTTAATGGAACACAGTCAGCATGGATTTACCCAAGGGAAGTCTTGCCTAACAAATCTGCTTCATTTTTTTAATGGGGTTAATAAACATGTGGATAAAGGTGAACTGGTAGATGTAGTGTATTTGGATTTTCAGAAGGCGTTTGACAAAGTCCCTCATGAGAGGTTTCTAAGAAAACAAAAAAGTCATGAGATAGGAGGCGATGTCCTTTCGTGGATCACAAGCTGGTTAAAAGACAGGAAACAGAGAGTAGGATTAAATGGTCAATTTTCTCAGTGGAAAAGGGTAAACAGTGGAGTGCCTCAGGGATTTGTACTTGGACTGGTGCTTTTCAATATATTTATAAATGATCTGGAAAGGAATACGACAAGTAAGGTTATCAAATTTGCGGACGATACAAAATTATTCAAATTAGTTAAATCACAAGCGGATTGTGATACATTACAGGAGGACCTTGCAAGACTGGAAGATTGGGCATCCAAATGGCAGTTGAAATTTAATGTGGAAAGGGCAAGGTGTTGCATATAGGGAAAAATAACCCTTGCTGTAGTTACACAATGTTAGGTTCCATATTAGGAGCTACCACCCAGGAAAAAGATCTAGGCATCATAGGGGATAATAGTTTAAAATTTTCAGCTCAATGTGCTGCAGCAGTCAAAAAAGCAAACAGAATGTTAGGAATTATTAGGAAGGGAATGGTTAATAAAACAGAAAATATCATAATGTCTCTGTATCACTCCATGGTGAGACTGCACCTTGAATACTGTGTACAATTCTGGTCACAGCATCTCAAAAAAGATATAGTTGCGATGGAGAAGGCACAGAGAAGAGCAACCAAAATGATAAAGGGGATGGAACAGCTCCCCTATGAGGAAAGGCTGAAGAGGGATATTCAGCTTGGAGAAGAGACGGCTGAGGGGGGATATGATAGAGGTCTTTAAGATCATGAGAGGTCTTGAATGAGTAGATGTGAATTGGTTATTTATACCTTCGGATAATAGAAGGACTAGGAGCATTCCATGAAGTTAGCAAATAGCACATTTAAGACTAATAGGCGAAAATTCTTTTTCACTCAATGCACAATAAAGCTCTGGAATTTGTTGCCAGAGAATGTGGTTAGTGCAGTTAGTGTAGCTGGGTTCAAAAAAGGTTTGGATAAGTTCTTTGAGGAGAAGTCCATTAACGGCTATTAATCAGGTTTACTTAGGGAATAGCCACTGCTATTAATTGCATCAATAGCATGGGAACCTCTTGGTGTTTGGGTAATTGCCAGGTTCTTGTGGCCTGGTTTGGTCTCTATTGGAAACAGGATGCTGGGGTTGATGGACCTTTGGTCTGAACCAGCATGGCAATTTTTTATGTTCTTAACAGCCTAGGGACTTGAAGAAGGCATGAGCTCAGACCCTCGTTTCTGGTTCTCCTCCCCGCCAATGATTGCTTTCTTTTCAAACAGGAAATACCTAGGGGAGAGGGAAGAAGAAGAGATGCCAGGACAATGTGCATATTTAAAAATATAAAGGTCAATATTTAAAAACCTGGAAACTGGATAATTTATTTGCTTAAAGCTAACTGGAGTTAGAGCATCCTGACAGAGAGGCTCCAATAAAAGGAAAAGTAGCACATGTGCCTATAAGAAAAGAACCACCAGAGTTAAAAGATTCCAAAATACCCCTGACAAGTGATAAGCAGATTGTTGAAACCAATGAAAACATACTTTGTAATGTCTGTATGCTAAAACCAGTATTCTAAAAAGATGGGGGAGTTAGAGAGTATAACAGTGAATGATGAGGTAGACATGATTGGCATCTCAGAGGCCTGGTGGAAGGAGAATGGCCAATGGGACAGTGCTATATCAGGGTACAAATTATATCGCAATGATATGGTGGTGGGATGGTGCTTTATGCTAGAGATGACATAGAGTCCAACAGGATAAAGATCCTGCAGGAGACTAAAAGAAGAATTTTCAAAAGTTGTGCATGTAAAAATGAGAAGTTACACATGTAAAATAGAACATACGTGCGTACATGCTATTTCAGAAACCTCAACATACGTGCGTAAATCAGGGTCCATGAGTAAATGTCAGCGTGAAAAAAGGGGCGGGCCAGGGGCGATCCGCTTATGTAAGTTGCTCATGAGCTACTGATGGACTGGGTGAACTGGGAGACTAAGTGGTAAAACTGGTTATTTCATTATTGTGCGCATGCTAGAAAATCTCATAATCCACGCATGTAAAAGCCTTCTTAAGGGGATAAATGCATCTAAATAACCCGGTAAAATCTACTCGTGTATCCTTTAAAGTTGGAAGTAAAGCTATGTGTGTAAATTATTTACACACACTTATCTGGCTCAATTTGATGATCCAGCTAAGTAAATGAACAAGTAAGAGAGCCAGATAATTCTGAAAAGCAGTACTTAGATGGATAAATCTTAAAGCCCTACTTACAGGCCGAATCAGTAAAGTTCGCGGGACAGCGGGCGAGCCCCGCTCTCCCGGCGCACACACAGGCCAGTATTCTGTGCACGCGATTCAGTAAACCAAAATATTTAAATTAGGGCCCGCGGTAAAAAGAGGCACTAGGACACTAGTGTGTCCCTAGCGCCTCTTTTTGGACAGGAGCGGTGGCTGTCAGCAGGTTTGACAGCCGACGCTCAATTTTGCCGGTGTCAGTTCTCGAGCCCGCTGACAGCCACGGGTTTGGAAACCGGATGCCGGCAAAATTGAGCGTCCGGTTTTCAACCCGCGAGCCGCGGGCTGATTTTAAATTTTTTTCTTTTTTTCTTTTTTTAACTTTTGGGGGCCTCCGACTTAATATCGCCATGATATTAAGTCGGAGGATGCACAGAAAAGCAATTTTTACTGCTTTTCTGTGCACTTCCCTGGCGCCGGCAGAAATTAACGCCTACCTTTGGGTAGGTGCTAATTTCTTCAAGTAAAATGTGCGGCTTGGTTGCACATTTTACTTTCTGTATCGCGCGGGAATGACTAATAGGGCCATCAACATGCATTTGCATGTTGTGGGCGCTATTAGTCTGGGGGGGGGGGGGGAGGGTTGGGCGCGCAATTTCGACGCACTATTACCCCTTACTGAATAAGGGGAAAAGCTAGCGGGTTGAAAACGCACGTCCAAATACCAGTTAACAGTCCGCTTCACTGGAGCGCACTGTACTGTATCAGCCTGTTAGATGGCTAATTCAGATAGCTGGATTTGTCTAAATAGTGCTACTTAGCAGGCTAAATCGCAGTAATAATGGGAGATTTCAATTACCACAAATTAAAGAGAGTGCAAAACAGCCCCAATGTTAGGCGAAATTTTTATGAATTCCCGTTGAGATGAGAAGTCCTACTACAAATGCTAACCGTCTAATGTGGATTTACAAGTTTAATTTACCCCTGAGGAAGCTGCACAGCCATGTCGGTTGTATGATTTTTTAACACTTGGGACTGTTTATCATCTTTTGGTGGAGGAGGTGTTTGTTCAGGACCCAGACAAAATAACTAACTGCAATCTGTGCACAGCCAAACCAAATACTGTCCTCATACACTGCAGACCAGGGATTCAACCACACCACAACCCCAAACTTGAAACAAGAAGGACTCAAACCATACACAGTCAATGCTTCAAACTGTGCAGAGTCCAGACACAAAAATCACACACCCAACCACAATCTGTGCTCGGACAAGACCTAAATCGCACACCAAATGCAAACTGCACACCGCTAGAACCAAAGCCACATTCCAGCATTAAACTGTGATCAGTCACAAGACAACACCAGTCCCTAATCAATTCTGTGCATGATCAGCCCAAACCAAACATCAAATCCAACATTAACAGAACCAAGGCCCAGAAGATTAGTTTAGTTTAGTTTGCGGTTTCAGTGGATCCCATTTCTTACAGTAAATCAATATAATGTAAAAAAACACCCCATAAATGAATATTAAATTCAGTGTTATCGTACAATTAATGTAGAACAAATACAGAAATACATCAATTAAATAGAAGGCAAAATACATCAAATTATAAAACATGAAATCTAAAATAAAATTAAGATAATGTAAACATGAACATGAGGAAATATTAAACAACAAATACATGTATCAGACTAAAATCAACATATAGAAATAAGTCCCTAAAAATAGACTTTGGTAAATGGCCAAGTTTGAGTTGTTTCTAAACTTGATGGTCTGTCTTGAGTGGCAAGGACAAAGCAGAGGGCTCCACAGAGAAGGAGCAAGAAAGGTTAATGCCATCTCACGAGTGTGATTGAGAGCAATTTCCTTTGCTGAGGGGAGTTTTACAAGCTCAAGCTGGGAAGACCAGAAGGATCAATAAAGTTGAGATGAAATCATTAAACTGAAGAGATAAGATGGAGTATGATAACATAATGCTTTAAGAGTTAGACAAAGGATCTTAAACTGAATATGAGAGGAAATAGGAAGCCAAGGAAGTTTCTGTAGGAGCGGGATCACGTAGTCACACTTATGTTTACCAAAGATGAGTTTGGCTGAAGTATTTTCACTAACTGAAGATGATGAATTGAATGAAGACTGAGATCATCCTCAATATTTGCACAAACTAAAACCGAGATCACATACCAAGCGCAAACTGTGCATAGTCAGGACACAACCCATATGATTCCTAAACCCAATCTGTGCAGAACCAAGAGCCAAACCACATCCCAAACCCAAACTGTGCATTGTGAAGACCCAAACTACATCCCAAATCTAATCTGTGCAGAGACAAGAAAAGATCCAAACAACCCACCAAACTCAGATTTAGCACAGCCAAGACCCTAAACACACTACAACCCAAAGCTGGGAACAAACAAAGCCCAAAATACACGGCAGTCCCTCAGAATACATTTTTTATAAATATATGCTTCCTTACCCCTGACAGGATATAGGCTTCGGCATCTCTGTAAATGGGAGCTCGGGAGAGGTGTATTCAGAGTGAACCACGAACATTCCTCCGATGATGATGTCTCCAGCTCTGGAAAAGGCATCCATGCTCCAGCTCTTGAGGATGCAGCTCGTCTGTGGAGACCCAGTGCCTATAGGCGGGGAGAGGAGGAGAAGGAGCAGAGACATACACAAGTGCATTTTAAGTTTTACCACTGAAAATATTTCTAGAAAAGATTCACAGCGCCTGTAACATGCACATTGACTTTGACCTATATTCCAAAAAATAATGGGAACTTAAAATCCCCCAGATTCTAGAAAAGATGTTTTGTATTCCAAAGGAACTAGAGCACAGAAAGTTTGTTCTGTTGCACTGCCAGCCTTGTTAAGTTAGTCTGCCCGAAATCAGGATCTTCTGAAAACAGTTCCCAATCACGCATTATTTGGCACAGCAGCTCCTCTCACTGGTTTGTTCCTCTTTGCTTTTCAGCCATCACTAAAGTGAATATCCCTGCCCTGAAGGCCACTTTCCCCTTGCCCAGCTACTACCGAGCCAGGGTCTTAGCAATCAGTTAGAGACACTCTCCCCTCTTATCCAGTACCACATCAACATCCCAGCAAGGAGTTGGGACCCTCTTCCTGGAAATGCTCTGCTTTTGATGTGATTTTTATCTAAGGTATTTTCTGCCATATGAATATTAATGGTCACAGGACATTTGGGGCCAGCACAGGAGCACTGGCTGCATGCTAATTCAGGCCAGCAGTGGCATCTTGGTTGTCTAAATTCCTCCTTTAGTTTCTGCCTGATAAGACAAATCTTCCCTTTCACTAGCAGAGCAGTGAGTAAGGAGGGGTCTTTGCTGCAGGGTGAAGTTTTATAACTTGTTATTCAGTGACAGCTGCACTCCTCATTGTTAGGGGAAATATTAACAAGACATTTCACATCCTCTCGAGTCTCATCTGCCCTTTCATTTTCCATAACTTGTGAATTACTATGTTTCTGATAATAAGGGGTTTACTGTAACAACAGTAATATCAATAATCACAGGGTGATACATTTTAATTCCTTAGGGAAGAAGACAAGAAGTCAGGGGAATGACTGCTGAAGGAGGAACAGAAATGATGGAATGGGGATAGGAATTATGCAGCGATTTAGCAGGACAGAGAAACAAACCCAGAAACAGACAGAAAGATGTCTCCTTATTCTCCTCTCTAAGAACATAGGAAGTGCCATGCTGGGTAAGACCTTGGTCCATCGAGCCCAGCATCCTGTCTCAGACAGTGACTAGTCCGGCTCACAACTACCCGGCATATCTCCAATATTTATTTCTTATAGTACCCGGCATATCTCCAATATTTATTTTTTATATCTCACTCCCAGGGATAAGCACCGGCTTTCCCAAGTCTGTCTGGCCAATGTTTATGGACTTTGCTTTCAGGAAATTAGTCTTTCCTCTTTTGAGCCTCACTATCAGGCCGATACATGTATCAGACTAAAATCAACATATAGAAATAAGTCCTTATAGACTTTGGTAAATGGTCAAGTTTGAATTGTTTCCTTCCCTCCCTATCCGCTCTCCTGTCCTCCCCCATGACTAGAAGATTTTCACCTCATAGTTTACTCCCCCCACTTTGTCCTAAAAGAAAAAATACCTATTTTGCCCTGGTAAAGATAGCTTTGGAGGAGAAAGGCAGATACCAGCTGTCTCCCCCCAATTCCCCTTCCCTTGACCCAGCCCAAATAGCATAGAAATCATCAAATTGAAAAGAAAGCATTTTCCAACTTTTGTGTCTCTGGTTAAATTTCCACTCACTCTCTATTTACTCTGGGGCTTCTTTTCATTTTATCTGTGCCTCCTCATTCTTTGTCTATTAAAACGATTGCAAAATCCTCCACATTTCTTGAGCATTTTAAATCATTTTTGTTGTGTTTCAATAGAACAAGCAGACTTTTCTACATGAGGACCAGAAAAGTACATGAATAGGAGGGATGTGAATCATTTTTCTGACGACTGAATATCGGAAGATATTTTCAAACTCGTCAGAATTCGGGGGGCCCCCGAACCCGATAGGAAAACCCCACAAAATGTTTCATGGGGGTCTCTTATCATTTTGGGGGGGGGCGGGAAGAAAGGGTACTTAAAAATAAACCCCAAACCCACCCCGACCCTTTAAATTTAATCCTTTTGCATCCCCCACCCTCCTGACCCCCCCTCCCAAAATTTTTAAAGTACCGGGTGGTCCGTGCCATCTATTGCTCCTGCTATGTGACAGGGGCCGGCCAATGGCACGGATACCCTGTCACATGCTAAGGGCAAAGGGCCATTCTCTGAAATGCTCCCTGTTCCACGCGCAGGTCACCAGAGGCAGGCAGAGCTCCAGAGTCTCAATGCGTGGATGAGACGATGGTGCAAGGAAGAGGGATTCAGTTTTGTTAGGAACTGGGGAACCTTTTGGGGAAGGGGGAGTCTCTTCCGAAGGGATGGGCTCCACCTTAACCAGGGAGGAACCAGACTGCTGGCGCTAACCTTTAAAAAGGAGATAGAGCAGCTTTTAAACTAGAACAAATGGGAAAGCCGACAGTCGCTCAGCAGCGCATGGTTCGGAGAGAGGTATCTTTAAAGGATACTAATGATGCATTAGAATTAGGGCATCCCGACAGTGAGGTTCCAATAATTAGAAAAGTAGTCCAAGTGCCTGTAACTAAAAACTCACCTGAGCTAAAAAATTCTAACTTATCCCTATCAATTAAAAAGCAGAATGAAAATACAAACAAAAAACAAACTTTGAAATGTTTGTATGCTAATGCCAGAAGTCTAAGAAGTAAGATGGGAGAATTAGAATGTATAGCAGTGAATGATGAAATAGACTTAATTGGCATCTCAGAGACATGGTGGAAGGAGGATAACCAACGGGACAGTGCTATAAGGGGGTACAAATTATATCGCAATGACAGAGAGGAGCATCCGGGAGGCAGGGTGGTGCTTTATGTCCAGCATGGCATAGAGTCCAACAGGATAAAGATCCTGCATGAGACTAAATGCACAATCGAATCTTTATGGGTAGAAATCCCTTGTGTGTCAGGGAAGACTACAGTGATAGGGGTATACTACCGTCCACCTGGTCAAGATGGTGAGATGGACAGTGAAATGCTAAGAGAAATTAGGGAAGCTAACCAAATTGGTAGTGCAGTAATAATGGGAGACTTCAATTACCCCAATATAGACTGGGTAAATGTATCATCGGGTCACACTAGAGAGATAACGTTCCTGGATGGAATAAATGATAGCTTTATGGAACAATTGGTTCAGGAACCGACGAGAGAGGGAGCAATTTTAGATCTAATTCTCAGTGGAGCACAGGACTTGGTGAGAGAGGTAACGGTGGTGGGGCCGCTTGGCAATAGTGATCATAATATGATCAAATTTGATTTAATGACTGGAAAAGGAACAGTGTGCAAATCCAAGGCTCTCGTGCTAAACTTTCAAAAGGGAAACTTTGGCAAAATGAGAAAAATTGTTAGAAAAAAACTGAAAGGAGCAGCTACAAAAGTAAAAAATGTCCAAGAGGCGTGGTCATTGTTAAAAAATACCATTCTAGAAGCACAGTCCAGATGTATTCCACACATTAAGAAAGGTGGAAAGAAGGCAAAATGATTACCGGCATGGTTAAAAGGGGAGGTGAAAGAAGCTATTTTAGCCAAAAGATCTTCATTCAAAAATTGGAAGAAGGATCCAACAGAAGAAAATAGGATAAAACATAAACATTGGCAAGTTAAATGTAAGACATTGATAAGACAGGCTAAGAGAGAATTTGAAAAGAAGTTGGCTGTAGAGGCAAAAACTCACAGTAAAAACTTTTTTAAATATATCCGAAGCAGAAAGCCTGTGAGGGAGTCAGTTGGACCGTTAGATGATCGAGGGGTTAAAGGGCCACTTAGAGAAGATAAGGCCATCGCGGAAAGATTAAATGATTTCTTTGCTTCGGTGTTTACTGAAGAGGATGTTGGGGAGGTACCCGTAATGGAGAAGGTTTTCATGGGTAATGATTCAGATGGACTGAATCAAATCACGGTGAACCTAGAAGATGTGGTAGGCCTGATTGACAAACTGAAGAGTAGTAAATCACCTGGACCGGATGGTATACACCCCAGAGTTCTGAAGGAATTAAAAAATGAAATTTCAGACCTATTAGTAAAAATTTGTAACTTATCATTAAAATCATCCATTGTACCTGAAGACTGGAGGATAGCAAATGTAACCCCAATATTTAAAAAGGGCTCCAGGGGCGATCCGGGAAACTACAGACCGGTTAGCCTGACTTCAGTGGCAGGAAAAATAGTGGAAAGTATTCTAAACATCAAAATCACAGAACATATTGAAAGTCATGGTTTAATGGAACAAAGTCAGCATGGCTTTACCCAGGGCAAGTCTTGCCTCACAAATCTGCTTCACTTTTTTGAAGGAGTTAATAAACATGTGGATAAAGGTGAACCGGTAGATATAGTATACTTGGATTTTCAGAAGGCGTTTGACAAAGTTCCTCATGAGAGGCTTCTAGGAAAAGTAAAAAGTCATGGGATAGGTGGCGATGTCCTTTCGTGGATTGCAAACTGGCTAAAAGACAGGAAACAGAGAGTAGGATTAAATGGGCAATTTTCTCAGTGGAAGGGAGTGGACAGTGGAGTGCCTCAGGGATCTGTATTGGGACCCTTACTGTTCAATATATTTATAAATGATCTGGAAAGAAATACGACGAGTGAGATAATCAAATTTGCAGATGACACAAAATTGTTCAGAGTAGTTAAATCACAAGCAGATTGTGATAAATTGCAGGAAGACCTTGTGAGACTGGAAAATTGGGCATCCAAATGGCAGATGAAATTTAATGTGGATAAGTGCAAGGTGATGCATATAGGGAAAAATAACCCATGCTATAATTAGACAATGTTGGGTTCCATATTAGGTGCTACAACCCAAGAAAGAGATCTAGGTGTCATAGTGGATAACACATTGAAATCGTCGGTGCAGTGTGCTGTGGCAGTCAAAAAAGCAAACAGAATGTTGGGAATTATTAGAAAAGGAATGATGAATAAAACGGAAAATGTCATAATGCCTCTGTATCGCTCCATGGTGAGACTGCACCTTGAATCCTGTGTACAATTCTGGTCGCCGCATCTCAAAAAAGATATAATTGCGATGGAGAAGGTACAGAGAAGGGCTACCAAAATGATAAGGGGAATGGAACAACTCCCCTATGAGGAAAGACTAAAGAGGTTAGGACTTTTCAGCTTGGAGAAGAGACGACTGAGGGGGGATATGATAGAGGTGTTTAAAATCATGAGAGGTCTAGAACGGGTAGATGTGAATCGGTTATTTACTCTTTCGGATAGTAGAAAGACTAGGGGGCACTCCATGAAGTTAGCATGGGGCACATTTAAAACTAATCGGAGAAAGTTCTTTTTTACTCAACGCACAATTAAACTCTGGAATTTGTTGCCAGAGAATGTGGTTAGTGCAGTTAGTATAGCTGTGTTTAAAAAAGGATTGGATAAGTTCTTGGAGGAGAAGTCCATTACCTGCTATTAAGTTCACTTAGAGAATAGCCACTGCCATTAGCAATAGTTACATGGAATAGACTTAGTTTTTGGGTACTTGCCAGGTTCTTATGGCCTGGATTGGCCACTGTTGGAAACAGGATGCTGGGCTTGATGGACCCTTGGTCTGACCCAGTATGGCATTTTCTTATGTTCTTAAAGAAATAAAATTTGCACTCCAGTTCCCAGCACTCCTAAAAGTTTGGGTTGATGGTAAAACACAATCTTTCACCACGCTGGAAGAGGCCCAAAAGCTCTTACAGCAAGGAGCAAAATAAGTAAAGTAAACTGTTAGCGTCTCCAAGTTAAGAGCACAGGTTACAAGTTGCAACTTTCTCTGTGATATTTTGTTTTCTTTTACCTGGACAATCTTTGTTCATAGTTGGACATGTGAAAACTCAGTTCAAATTTATTAACACTTATGAAGATACACTGGCCCAGCCGGAATGGGTTACAGTATTTGGGAAGTACAAAACATTGCTGGAATGGGTGCTGGAAAAGGCCTGCAGCCTGCTAACAATGATGGCGCCTCCACCAGATGGAGTCTCATCTGAGGACAGTGCATCACCTTACAATATCCTGAACGGAGCCTGCCAGCGGTTGAGATTTGCTGCGGAACCTACCGAGCGGCAGAAGAGTTATAGATCAGTCTTGGGCAGCGGGGTGCCCGTACACCCCAACACTAGACCCCAGCTCCCCGCTACGTGCAGAGGGAGGAGAACTGTTTGTTGTTGATTTGATGTTGGGGATGGGGGGGAGGAGGGAGGAGGGAGGGATACATGGGGTAAAGGGGTAAAGGAGGGTGACACAGAATGGCAAAGGAGGCTGTGCTTGGAGAATGTATTTTTTGGTGATGGGATGGCTGTGTGAGTGATGATTAGACACAGGGATGGGAGGGTGTGGGGGCTGGGAACAGCAACAGCGATGGTGTTCGCCATGATTTTCCTGAGGGCTTCCTAGGGTGCGTGCGCGCACGCCACCTACGTCTTTATCCACGTCATGGCGGGAACCTCGGGGGCTTCTCCTCTGAGTGACGTCATCACATCCTGGTATTTAGCCTGCCCTCGTTTACTAACAAACCGAGTTAGCAAGGATTGGATTGCCTCCTGTCTATGCTGCTTTGCGGCTTCCTAGCTGCCACAGGAAGCTGTCTCTCTGCCCTTCGGGGTAATTCATCGCTAACCTGGGTGCCCGCTCCTCAGGGGCCTTTATGCTGTCTTAAAGGTACCTATCTGGGATATCGGGTACTCGCTCCTCGAGGGCCTGTTCTTCCTACTCTGGTGCCTAATACTGATCTAATTCTGCCTGCCAGGATCTTCATCAATAGAGCTATCTCCCTCAGTGAGTAATTAACCTTGTCAGTCTGTCTCACCTCCAGCTTCAGCACTCAGAGTCTGCATCCGGGATTTCCTTTACTACCTTGCGCTGCCTACCATCTTCTCGAGTGTGGGACTGGTCTCTTCTGCTGAGGACCCCTGGAATACTTCTACTGGGTTACGTCTACTGGGTTACGTCACTGCTGCTGCTCCCTGGTCAGTACCACCAAGCTGTATAATAAATACAAATTCTCTGTGTCTGCATGTATAGAGTCTAGCCTAGTACTGCGGTTCCTCACGGGGCTCATCCCCGTGGGAGTGGCCATCACCGCAGTACCCAGGAATCCACTCCAATACCTCAAAACCATAACATCAGGAAGGGGAAATTCAACGTTTCTGAGATGGAAGGGGTATGGTTTGCAATATCTGTATCAAATGGTACACCCTGACACAGGAATTATGTATAGTTTCCTGGACCTGCAACAAAGGTTTTTGATTCCCAAAGCCAACTTCTTTGCATATCTGCAGCTCAGCCATTTTTGGCATTCACAAAAAGACATCTTATAACCAAAGAGATTCCAATCTCTTCTCACACTCACGGAAACCAGACAAAAAAAGGTATTTTACAAGGCCCTACAGGTGGATCAGACATCTGACAACTTGACACCAATTTATATAAAGTGGACAGCATGGTCTTCATATCATCTATCTTTTGAAGACTTTAAGGCTGCTTACTTAAGCATTAATGATATCACGACCAATGAGCTTCTGAGGGAGACCCAATATAAATTCTTATGGCAAGGGTACGTATCCCAGGCACAGGCTTACAAATTTAAATTGTCCAATTCGGCTGGTTGTAAAAACGTGTGGACAGCGCGAATGTTCATACACTCATTGTTTTTGGGAGTGCCCGAAGATCAAAGCCCTCTGGAAGGATATAATGCAGAGATGCTCGGGGATATGGCAATGTTCCTTACCAGATGACTCCGAAACATGGCTATTTGGGGTCCCACAGAGAACATCGCCGATGGAATCCAGAACTCCTGGCTTTTATAACAAAAGTGGCGCTGGTAGGCAAAAAAGTTATCCTGGCAGGTTGGCTCTCAGATAAAGCGCCAGACATTGAACATTGGTTTCAAAGAATGTTGAACCTCAGTTCCCATGAATACCAAATAGCACAAACTTTATCTACAAAAGGCAGAGTGACACTGACTAGGATTTGGAAGAATTTTCTTGAACCCCTGGAGCCAAGATGCCTACCGTCCAACTCACCATCCAATCCCTCATGAACAGACCTTAGTAGAAATCCCCAGAATGTTCTCAACCACTATACCAGTCGCAGACCAGTATGGGCTGGCTGCTTTATTGGCTTTGACCACTCGTATGAACAGCCATCTTGGTACTGCTATCATAGGCACTGCTAACTAGTAATGTCATCTAAGGTGACTTTACCCCAATGCATTTGTAAATTAGAGTAATTGCGGGGGGGGGGGGGGGGGGAAGGGTCAGGGAGAGCACACCAAGGTTTTAGTTAGTGGTGTTGGTCAAAGACGGGGAACCAGACGATATGGCTAATCTCCCTTAGGGTAAAAATAAAAAAAAACCCAATTGGAGTTGTGTACAAGCTTGAAAGAGAGAATAGTTGTATGCTATTGTACCACATGAGGATGGCATATGTACCCTTTTACTGTGGTCTTGCTATGTATTTGAGCTGTACCGTTTATAGTTGTATGTTCCTTATAACTTTAATAAACAGAAGAATAAAAAAAAAAAAAGATGGATGCTAACATGTATGTTCCAGCAAAGAAACACTGTCTCAGCAGAGAAAAACAATATAAGAACTTTGACCAGCACAACAATGCTACCCAGCTTATCAGATCAGCTCATTGACTATAATCTCCTTTCTAAATAAAAAGTAAGCAGCCCTAGGACAGTCGGGGCAGAAATTCAAAAGCACCTTAATCCCCCAGATCAGAAAACACAGCCTGTGCAAGGACAGTTCATCGAACACAAGCATTGACCCCGTCAATGAAAGAGGGGGAAGCATCTTAAGGAAGAAAATTGCTGACATGACAAGACAGCACTGGTCAAGACGTGACTGGACACAGTCCAGTGTCACCATATGGTAAGAGCTATGACCCTCCCCATGGAAAAGGGGGAGGTCAGTGATTTGAAATGCAACAACACCATCTGCCTGCTGCTTGACTATGCATGAACTTTGTGCATAGTCACCAGCTGACTGTTATAAGAAAGGGCAAACAAGAAAAAAAGGACACCTGATGACACAGAGGCATCAACTCTGCCCTTCCCTGTGTTGAGGAGGTAGAGGACTGGGAGTGTCTGGGGAAACTGGAGAGAAAAAAGCCCTGCCTGATATTGGGCTGATTGCCACAAAACAGAAAATTATTCCTTACCTGCTAATTTTCGTTCCTGTAATACCATGGATCATTCCAGACGATGGGTTATGTGCCCTGTCCAGCAGATGGAGTCAGAAACAGATTTCTGGGGGAGGTGCTACATTACCTCACCACCCTCGTCATCATCCCCAGTATCTAGCCTAGCAAAGCCAAGCCCAAGAGGAAGAGAGGGATCAAGTAAACGTATTAACTAAAATTTTAAAGTTTAAAACTGTTAAAGAACAGAATGATAACCTCAACAGAGAACTTGTTAACACATAAATATTGAACAAACAACTCTGAGTGCTAGAGTGAGCAGAAAAATAAGGAGAGCATAGTCGAGCAGAGATAGCCCACCCTAATTAAATCCTGCTAATAACTAACGGGAGGGTGTCTGGAATGATCCATGGTATTACAGGAACGAAAATTAGCAGGTAAGGAATAATTTTCTTTTCCCTGTACATACCAGGATCATTCCAGACGATGGGATGTACCCAAGCTTCCCTCCTATGGGCGGGCCATGGATAGCCCTGCTCGGATGACTCGATCCCCAAAAGAACCGTCTGATGGTGCAGAAACATCCAGACGATAATGCCTTGCGAAAGTATGGAGAGACTTCCACGTCGCCGCTCTGCAAATCTCCTGGATTGAAACAGAGCTAGACTCTGCCCATGAAGCCGCCTGTGCGCGAACAGAATGGGCCTTAACCCCCAAAGGAGGTTGCTTTCCGACCCCAATATAAGCCGAAGCAATCGTCCCCTTCAGCCAGCGAGCGATAGACGTTTTGGATGCCATGTGACCCTTCCTGGGACCCGACCAGAGAACGAAGAGATGGTCGGAAAGACGAAACTCATTGGTAACTTCCAAATAACGCAATAGGCATCGCTTTACATCCAAAAGACGTAAATCCCTGGGTTCGTTTGAATTGAAGGAAGGCAACTCAACTGACTGATTAAGGTGGAAGGCCGAAACCACTTTAGGAAGAAAAGATGGAACCGTGCGGAGGGACACACCGTCATCTGAAAAACGGAGATACGGTTCTCGACAGGATAGCGCCTGTAGTTCTGAAATTCGTCGCGCTGAACAGATTGCCACCAAGAAGATAGTTTTAAAAGTCAGATCCTTAAGAGAGGAAAATCTTAAGGGTTCAAAAGGTGAACCGCTAAGTGCTCGTAAAACTAAGTTCAGATTCCAGGACGGACAAGGAGGACGTAACGGAGGCTTCAAGTGACGCACCCCTCTAAGGAAACGACCCACATCCGGATGAGAGGAGAGACGCGAACCCTCGCCACTATATAAGAGGGCGCCCAAAGCCGCGACCTGTACACGAAGTGAGTTGTAAGCGAGACCGAGATCTAGTCCTTCCTGAAGGAAGGAGAGAATTTGAGATACGGATGCATTGGTGGGCTGAATGTCGTGAGATCCGCACCAATTTTCGAAGACCTTCCAAACTCTTATATAAGTGACTGAAGTAGATCTCTTACGAGCAAGCAATAGAGTCGAGATGACCTCCTCCTGGTAGCCTCTGTACCTCAGTTTGCGCCTCTCAAAAGCCAGGCCGCTAGACAGAAGCGATCGGCCTGCTGTAAAAATATGGGTCCCTGCCGGAGTAGGCGTGGAATGTGGCTGAGACGTAGAGGGCCTTCCATGGTCAGGAGAAGAAGATCCGCAAACCACGGTCGACGAGGCCACTCTGGCGCCACGAGAACCACTGGACCGTGGTGATTCTCGATTCTTCGAATCACTTTTCCCACGAGAGGCCACGGTGGAAAGACATAAAGTAGGATGTTCCGCGGCCAAGGCAGGGCTAGAGCATCGATTCCTTCTGCGCCGTGTTCTCTTCTGCGACTGAAGAAACGCGGAGTCTTTGCATTGCTTGCTGTGGCCATGAGATCCAGGTGGGGAGGACCCCATCGGGAGATTATCAAATTCATCGCCTCCCCCGAGAGTTCCCATTCTCCGGGATCCAGGCGTTGACGACTTAGGAAGTCCGCCTGTATATTGTCTACTCCCGCAATGTGGGAGGCTGCCAAACGCAACAGATGTCTTTCCGCCCAGAGCATTAATTTGTCCGCTTCCAAGGATACTTGAAGACTTCGTGTGCCCCCCTGTCTGTTGATGTAGGACACCGTGGTCGCATTGTCGGAAAGGACCCTGACAGCTCTGTGAAGCAACCGAGGAAGGAACCCTTTTAAAGCCAGACGTACCGCCCTGGTCTCCAGACGATTGATGGGCCACCGGGCTTGTTCCACCGTCCATTGACCTTGTAGAGAGCTCTCCTGACAGACCGCCCCCCATCCTGATAGACTGGCATCCGTGGTGACCACTATCCACTCTGGCATGTCCAGAGAGACTCCCTGAGCTAGGTTTCGGTATTCTAGCCACCACTGAAGACTGTTGACAGTATCCATCGGAATTGGGAGTACCATCTGGTAGTCTTGTGAGGACGGCTTCCATCTGGAGAGTAGAGACCTTTGAAGAGGGCGGAGGTGGGCAAAAGCCCAAGGAACAAGATCGATAGTGGAGGCCATCGTGCCTAGGAGCTGAAGGTAATCCCATGCTGTGGGTTCTTGAAGATCCAAGAATCGGAGAACCTGATCGCGAAGGGACTGAGCCCTTTCTTTCTTGAGGAATACCATGCCCTGTTTTGTGTCGAAATGTGCCCCCAGGAAATCCAGGGACTGGGAAGGAACTAGGTGACTCTTGGCATAGTTGACAATCCAACCGAGAGACCGGAGCATGCGGAGCACTATTCTGACCATCCGGCAACCCTGGACCGATGACTTCGCTCGTATGAGCCAATCGTCTAGGTAAGGGTGTACCAGAACGCCCTGCCGGCGCAATGCAGCTGCCACCACTACCATGATTTTCGTGAAGACCCGTGGAGCCGTCGCCAGACCGAAAGGTAAGGCTCGGAACTGAAAATGTTGACCTAAGATCTTGAATCTTAGGTAGCGGTGATGATCCTTGAGAATGGGAATATGCAAGTAGGCCTCGGTGAGATCCAAAGAAGCTAGAAATTCTCCTCGATGTACCGCTGCTAGAACTGATCGAAGAGTCTCCATGCGAAAACGGGGAACTCGAAGAGACCTGTTCACCATCTTGAGGTCCAGGATGGGACGAAAGGTACCCTCCTTCTTTGGGACAACAAAAAAGATTGAGTAATGACCTCGACCCCAATCGCAGGGAGGAACAGGTGATATCGCTCCCAGTGCGGAAAGTCGGTCGAGAGTGGAAAAGACAGCTTCTTGCTTGTAACTGGATCCGCAAGGAGAGAAAAGGAACCTGTCTCTGGGAGGATGGACAAAATCCAATGCGTAGCCGTTCTTTAGAATATCCAGGACCCACTGGTCCGATGTAATTTGGAGCCACTCGCTGTAAAAGAGAGCGATCCGACCCCCCAGCCGGGGAACCGGGTCGTGGGTCCGCCTGGCATCATTGGTTTGTCTTGAAGGAGGAGGAATTAGAGGAACCCCGTCCCTGACCCTCCCTGCCGGGACGGCGCCCTCGAAAGGGCCGGTTCCAGGAACCTGAACGAGAGGAGGGGTTCCGAGGAGCTTGTTGACGTGTGTTTCGTGTCCTACGCTGATTCCTGTATCGAGATCTGGAAGAAGAGTAAGAAAACCTTGAGGATCGTGGACGATCTTCCGGAAGCTTATGCACTGAATTCTCATTCAAAGATTTAATGATCTGATCCAAATCTTCCCCAAAAAGAAACTTACCCTTGAAGGGAAGGGATCCCAGACGCGTTTTAGAGGATGCGTCCGCAGACCAGTTTCGCAGCCAGAGCAGACGTCGAGCTGAGACTGCCGCTACCATGGAACGGGCGAGGACTCTGAGTAGGTCATAAAAGGCATCCGCCCCATATGCCATCACGGCCTCCAGTCGATCCGCCTGTAGGGCCTCAGCATCTGGTAACTCCTGCGAGGTAAGCAACTGCTGTACCCAGCGCAGACCTGCTCTCTGAGCAAGAGCACTGCAAATGGACGCTCGCATTCCTAGTGCGGAAACTTCAAAAATCCTTTTGAGAAAAACTTCCAATTTTCTATCCTGAGTGTCTTTCAGAGCCGTACCTCCCGTGACCGGTATGGTAGTGTGTTTGGTCACTGCTGATACTGCCGAGTCCACGGCGGGAACTTTGAGGATGTCCAGGAAATCCTGTGGGAGTGGGTAGAGCTTTTCCATAGCTCTACTAACTCTGAGGGTTGCCTCAGGGGTATCCCACTCACGGGAAATTAATTGTAGAAAAGAAGGGTGAGTGGGAAAAGCCTTGGCCAAAGGCCTTAAGCCCGCAAGGAGAGGGTCACCTTTCCTAACGTTTGGTTGTGGTCCAACCGGCTCAGGTGGGGGGTCGATGTCCATTTCCGTCAAAATATGAGGAATCAGGTCCTCTAATTCCTCTGATTGGAAAATACGTAGGATCCTTGGATCATCTCCCTCCAGATGAGAAAGCAAAGTGGGATCATCTCCCGAAGGATCTCCCGGAGGGTCCCCCCCTGAGCACGAAACCGGTGGTGGAGGTACAGCTGAGGGATCCTTGGAAGGCTGAGGTGGAGCACCAGAAGGAGAGGAAGTCCCTTGAGAGGGGGACTCCCCCTGCAATGATGAAAGGCGGGCCAACTTTGGTGGAGGGGGAACAGAAAAATCCGAAGAAGCATCCCTGAAATGAAGGAAAGCTTTGTGCATCAAAACAACAAACTCCGGTGAAAAAGCAGAAAATCCTCCGGAGGGGGCCCCTGAGGCCTCACTCTCCCGGTGACTGGGTTCTGCTGAGGTCCGCTGGGTTCTCAAAGGGAGTGCTGAAATAATCGGGGAGTCCTCCTCTGATAACCCCGCTTCCGAGTCTGACATTAAAATGGCTGCCGTTTCTGTGCTGAGCGGGAAAGGGGCCTGTCTTTTTCTCGAGTCGCGGTCCACCATTCCCTCGGTGTCCCCCTCAGTCGGACATGTTTCCCCATCGGGGAGGCAGCCCGAGCAACGCCCCTCCCTGACGATTTTAGCTCCCTGCCGGCCGCAAATTACACAGGTCGCCGGGCGCGGCATTGAAAAACAATGAAGGGAGGGGGGGGAGGGGCGAGTAAGCGCGGCAAGAATAGCCTCGCGCTGAGATGGCTGCGAGAAATAGAGAGAAGAAACTCCCCCCTGCCGACCCGAGAAAAACCGCCGGGGTATCTCCTTCCCGGCAGCCGGCGGTCCCGGGGAATGTACTTCGCGGGACCGCGGGTCGACTAGAGAGCGTTGTGGGAGGAGGAGGGGGGAAGTGGGGGAGAGGCTGGACCACCAGCTTGCACCCTCCGTAGAAAACGTCGAAGAAAAAGCGCTGAGGTAACCTGAAAATTAAATTCAAAAAAGAAACACTTACCCCAGCCAAACAGAAACGGAGAAAGAGTAGTAAAGAGAGAGAAAAGAGGCTTGTCAGGAATCCCCGGTGAGGTAACAAACCGTTACTGCACCCAATTTCTCTCAAAAGAATTTTTTTTTTTTTTTTTTTTTTTATTTAACTTTTCCCAAATAAAGAAATTAGCTATAAAATAAGAAGAACTTTTTACTTGATCCCTTAAAGAAAAATGAGAGAAAAATTAATAATAAAGGTAAAGTTGTGGGGAACCTAAGTTCCACAACCCGCATCTGCTGGAGTCAGAAAGATACTGGGGATGATGACGAGGGTGGTGAGGTAATGTAGCACCTCCCCCAGAAATCTGTTTCTGACTCCATCTGCTGGACAGGGCACATAACCCATCGTCTGGAATGATCCTGGTATGTACAGGGAACCAGAGATGGCACCCAAGCTGAGAGACTTCTCCTCAGCCCAGCCATTACCAGGGACCAAGGAAGCAAGCTCTTTCCCTCGAGACGGTTCCTGAGATTGCCAGCCAGAGACTGCTCTAGAGGTAAACAGAAGGGAATCTCCCAGAGTTGGGTGGGGCTAACAGGTTAGTTACCTTTATTAATACTCTACACAGGCTAAGGTTTCTAGCACATGTCAGTCCACTAATGATGCAGAGCTTTATTTAGTATAAACCGATGCTAAATAGCAAGGACTTTAGACATTGTAGTTATTTTCTTCTAAATGCTAGTCCTGAAAAGTCTGACAAATAAATATCTAATTCTGAGGATAAAACACGAGGTCTTTTCTGAACTATTTGGATTGTGTAATTGTAAGAAGTAGTAGACAGAACTGTCTGTAGCACTGCCAGTCCCAATATGTGTATGAGGTGCTCAGTAGCAAATAGATTTCCGAACCCCTAATACGGCATACACTCCTCTCAGCCAATCAGTGTTCACTTCTATAAAAACTAATGCCCCTTTGTTGACATCTGCCTTAGCTCTGCCCAAACCATGCCCTTTTTTATCCCTTTTTGATGATGTCATATCCAGACATTCCCCTTTTTGATGACATAAACCAGAACCATAAATATATTTTTCAAGATGGTGGCAGGTGCCTGTGGACAGGAAATGACACACAACCAATATAGCGCCTATTGTCTCAGGCCCTGGAAATGCCAAAACAACCATGCTTGCGCTGTAAAACCAAAACAAATGGAGGAAACTTAGGTGGGGAGATTCAAAATATCACATTTATTTTACAATGTACATGATATAATGTGAGTTAGAGGCCTATCGGGGATTGATGTATCTCCCTGTTAGTTTGTACCTGAGGCAATGATGAAGTGACTTGCCAAATTCACACAGAGTGGCAGTGGGATTGCCATGGTTTGTAACCTATTGCTCTAACCACTTCATAATAGCAGATCTGGATGTATATAATTATTTCTATAAGGCCCATACCTCCTTCAGCTCCTGAAATATACAATCGCAGCACATACTGATTCTTATAGATTGCATGCATGATGCACATGAAGACGTTTTCTTGTTCTCACATCCAGCTCTTTAGATCTTTACCGGTCTAATCTCCTATTCCACAACTATAGGAGAGAGCCAGAATGGGAAGCTGATCGATAGCTTTTATCTCATTTCATGCTGTTAAAGAACTTTTCAAAATCAGTTTCAATCTCCAAGCTCTAAGATTTTTTACAGATTCATTCTCTCAGTAACTTGTGCTGAATTTGTGCACCTCCATCTGCTTCTTGACCTTTGTATCCACCTTCCTGCTCAGGTTATTTTGTGCTACAGTCCTCAGTCAGACACGCGTTTCCACAGTCAGTAGGTGCGACGTCTGTGCCAAGACAAGCTCCGCGTGACCCGCAGTCCTCGGCACTGTTCCTTGTCCTTTGTGAGACTGCTGCTGTCACTGCTGGAGAATGTCAGGACATTCTTGCCAGGAAGTTAATAGCAATTAGCACCTGCTTGTAGTATAGCTAAAGTGTTCATTATTATCATTGCTATTTTCTCTCTTTGTCTGGTGTATGTCGTGTGGGCTCATTCTCAGAAGTCTCTATATATCTATTCTAATTCTTATAAAACTTATACATTAGATATCCTGCCGGGCTTTATTGAAAAGCTACATTAACATCAGATTCTACTAAATTATAGCATAACTTTATAAATTTACAACCCCCGTCTACCTTATCCGTTGAATGAAAATAACGTGTCATTCAAAATAGCCACATATTGGTGGTTAATGGTGAGGATACCAACAGGAAATCCGCTACTTATACTCATCTCATACTGACTATTGCAACTTTATTATAACATCTAAAAAGGATTCCCACTCAGTAACTTGATTCAGTCCAAAGGGATGAGTCATTTTGTATTTGAAAATGAAAGCTTGCTCTTTTCGCTGCAAATGCAATGACACTGCTTTCCCTTGTCATAGGCATATATTGAATAATAAAACAATGTAAACGAATAGAATAGCAAAGGTATTGCATTAGTGTTTAGATATGACTTAGGGAATTATATGGAAACATGGTTGGGTGACAATAAATTTTGGTAGTTCAGTCCATGATGGTAATTGTAGAATAAATTATGATTTATTTATTTATTGATTTATTGATTTATTGATTTATTTATTTATATTTTCTTTATACCGACCTTCATGAAAAATATCATATCAAATCGGTTTACAATGAACAGTGTGACAAGAAACCTTAACCTTAACAAAAACAAGTTGCAGGAAAGTTACAATAAAACAGGGGTACTGGGGTAGGGAGAAGAAGACGCTAGCAGCGGAAAAAGTAACTCAGTAACAATAACGGTGCTGTAATAGTGACTTTGCTGAAGATTGTCTAGTTACCAGTCTAATATCCACGACCTATTCTATAACCTAGCTGGTGCTGGTTTAGTTACAGGAAGGCTTGACGAAATAGCCAGGTCTTGAGCTTTTTCCTGAATGTCCGCAAACAAGGTTCCTGTCTGAGCTCCGGGGGGGATGGCATTCCATATGCTAGGTCCCGCTGTCGAGAAGACCCGTTCTCTAGTGGTTGTTAGCTGGGTGGATTTATTGGGGGCGGCGTGTAGGGATCCTTTGTATACTTCCCTGATAGGTCTGGAGGATGTGTGGAGCCTGAGTGGGAGTTGCAAGTCTAAGGGTACTGGTGGTGAATAGTTTTGTGGATAATAGACAGGGCTTTGTGCATGACTCTAAAGCTTATAGGCACCCAATGCAGATCTCTGTGGAAAATATATTTTGAAATGGTTTTTATTTTTGTTTAGTGGTAATGCATGACTTAATAATTAAGCCTTTAAGAAAGCTGCATTGATGCAAAGTCGTAAATCAGAATGGGACTGCGTGACGATCAGCCAAGAGGATTTTCTCATTGAAGCCTGTGATAGGGTGAAATGAGGGCCTTTGGAGGGGTTCCTTCCACATCTTACAGCAGCGAGTGAGGGATTGTGCTTCCTTATTATAGCAAGATGAACTTCTGTGGTTGAACTGAGACTTGTGTGGTGCTCTGACACCCTACAGTAGCGAGTGATGCACTTTTCAATAGGCATCGCTCATTTACTGCATATGAACATTTGCGGATAAAAAGGGACCTGGTGCTTGCCACTTGATCTGCTTATTACATCTCCATAGCAGTGAGAGATGAACAGTAAAACATGGATTTGGTTCTTTTAAGCAATGCGATTTTTTGTGGATAAATAGAAATATATAGATCCAATAGATTTTATATTTATTGTACATAGTATGAGTGCTGGAGTGAATGGAATGAAATTTTGGTTTTGTGGAATTTGTTGATTTATAAGATTTATACAAAAATGTTTTGATATATAGAATGGATTAAAATAAAACTTTTGAAATTCTAAAAACAAATCTACATTAATATAAATTAATCTCTAAGGAGCCCATTAGAAGTAACTTGTAATATAGGAAAAACTGGTCCAAAATTTTTTAACTGGGAAGTGTCTAATATATATACCCCCCCAAAAAAAACAAAATAATATTTCCCTTAATATATATAATTATTATTGAACTATTGTTCCAATGATTACAAAACAAATTTTATTGACTGCATTAAATGTCGTCAAACCTGTCTGTTGCCCTCTCTTCTATGTGGAAAATCCTCTAATTGTATTAGTGTTTTATATGAAACAGCTCCCACAACACCCACTCACACACACATACCATCCTAAAAACAATATCCCTGCAGGTCCCAATGACACCTGTTGTTTTTAAATATACAAGAATACTTCCCAGCCTAAGCATGTGCTATATTATACAAGATAGTAGGCCCAGCTGTTTCTCAGACTCATTCTGCCACAAGCCCCTGTTCTGGACTAATGATGTTCTATGTTTTTTATGTCTCTGCATTTTCATGGAGATCAGTTCCAAAGTTCAAAAATAGGTTCCAACAGTTCTAAAGCTGATGGATGAACAAACAATCTCTACCAAAGCTTTTGTTTCACCTGTTTTGGGCTTTCTCTGGCGGAACAAAGGCTGTTGCAATGATCTTCACAAGGTAAATATTTATCCGGCTAAGTGGCAGTCATTGAACATAGCCGGATATGCAACGCTGCCACGTAGCAAGATAAGTCCCTATTTATCCGGTTAAATGGTGCTAAATATCGCTCTCTTATGTAAATGTGTTAACTTTTAACTCACCTCCAGCTCTTTGATTTGAATTGAGGCAGTAAGAAACCTCCATAAATGCAATCTTTCACAGATATATCTAAACATGTCTGGAAAATTAGAAAATCTCAACTTTTTCTTTTCTCATTATGTTAATTGTTTGTTACTAAGACTTGTTTTAGGTCTTAGATATTCCTTGGTGTTTCTGTCAGGTCTCAGCAGAATGATGTAACATTTAGGGAAGAATATACAGGCAAGCAATCCAGCACTAGAACATAGAATGGCAAATATTTCCACGGCCACCATGTATTTCCCATGTGTGCTCAGGTATGCTGGGATGAAGGACAGCCAGACGCTAACAAACACGAGCAGACTAAACGTGATGAGTTTTGCCTCATTGAAGCTTCCAGGGAGATTCCTTGCTAGAAAGGCTACTATGAAGCTCACAGTGGCTAGCAGACCCATGTACCCCAGCATGCAATAGAAAAAGAAGTTCTGTCCTTCATTACATCCAAAGATTATCTTCTCATTATTAAACTCTGTGCTTAATTCTGGGAATGGGGGAGAAAGCAGTAACCAAGTGGCGCATACAATAACTTGGACCGATGAACAAGAAAAGATAATGCAGTTTGGTATCGTGGACCCCAGCCACTTCCTGACTGGATTGTTTGGCCTGTTCCCCTTAAAAGCAATGACAACAATTACAGTTTTGGCCAGAACAGAAGAGACACTGATGGAAAAGATGATTCCAAAGACAGTTTGTCGGAGCATGCAGGTCAGCTTCCTGGGACGGCCGATGAATATTAAAGAGCAGAGGAAACAGAGTATGAGAGCTAGGAGGAGAAGGTAACTCAGTCCACGGTTGTTGGCTTTGACTATGGCAGTGTCTCGGTGCTTGATAAAGATACACAGGACAAAAGCAGTGAGTAGAGAACAGAAGGCAGACAGGAGAGTCAGTGTTAGACCAAGTGGTTGATCAAAAGAGAGGAATTCAATCACTTTTGGGATGCATTGATCACGTTTCTCATTGGACCATTCATCTGTGGGACATTTCATGCAGTCAGTCATATCTACAAGGAAAAGATTTCTTTAACCTTCATTCAAAGACTCTGAGATCTGGATATAATCAGCAAAATCAGTTTTTGTTTCTTTCCCACAAATTAATTTCTGTATTATGACATTGTTATTTACTATATTCAGGGTGACATTTTGAAAACTGATTTATTTTAGAAGAGAAAAGAAAGGCTACAACAAAGCAGATCCCCAACCCCTTTTCGACTTCCCACTGTGATCCCTCTCCACGAAATCCCAAAAATGAGGACCTACATCAGAGTGGCTGAATATCTGGCTAAACATAGCTGGTCAAAGTTTGATTGGCTAGATTTGCATACTTAGTGGATCATTCACAATGCCGTGTTAAGCCATTTACTATGCAATAAATGCTATTTACCCTGTAGTAAAAGACCTAATGCGTGGATAACACGAGGTATTTCAAACACCATTTGTTAATGTGGATCTGGCACTGCTCACATGTAAAGGAGCTGATTATCATGGAAATACATACTAATCATTTCATAAATATCCCAAACTATGCAAAACAAATAACGCAGTTTGCTGAAAAAAGTCACAGGTCGCATTATTTAATTTTAAATTACCTACTATTGAAGAGTTGTGGCTAACTTCCCCTGGCATCACAGGGACATTAATGAACATCCTGATGCTCTCAGGCACTCTCTTAAAGGGGCCAATGGCCCTGAGTAAGTACGCCTCAGAAGTTGTTAAATAAACTCCAGTGGTATGCATAGACCCTGGTCCACTCCTCCCCTCTACCCTTGGAGACGACCAATGTTCAAAAATAAAACATAAGAACATAAGAGCTGCCATATTGGGTCAGACCAAAGATCCTTCAAGCCCAGCATCCTGTTTCCATTAGAGGCCAATCAGGTCACAAAGGGGTAGATAGATTTCATGCTGCTTATCTCAGTGGATATCTGTAACTCTACTTGAAAATGCTTTATGGACTTTTCCTCCAGGAACTAGTCCAAACCTCTTTTTAGATGCCGCTACACTAATAGCTTTCACCACATCCTCTGGGAATGAATTCCAGAGTTTAATTATGCATTGAATAAAAAAATATTTTTTCTTATTAGTTTTAAATGTATCACTAGTAGCTTAATTGTAAAAAAGTTTAAAAGTTAGTTTCCCGTCGATAGCAGGGCTGAATTAGCCATGCTGTCATGGGATCTGTCAATCAGGCCCGGGACGCGGAGCTTGTCAAAGCAGAGAACAGAGCTTTGCTCTCTGCGGCTGCGCGTATGTTCCCGCGCAGGAAAGTAACGGACTCTCCTCAGTCTGTTTTTTCCGCGAGCGGGAACGCACGCGGAGCTGTTATTCTCCTCAGTTTAAAAACAGAAATAAAATGTCTAAACCCGGGTTTAAACCCTGTGCCTGTGGAAAACGGATGTCGGTAACGGATGGACATGATCGCTGTTATCAGTGTCTCGGGCCGCATCACCGAACAAAAAATTGTGAGTTTTGCTCAAAAATGTCACCACGGGCATTAAAACAGAGGGCCTATAGGCTTCAGGAAATTTTTGCCTCCCGCGATCCGTCAGAGGCTCATTCTTCGCCTGGCCCGTTCACTTCATCGGCTTCCGTCAAGAAAGAAATCTTTACCGTTTAATCCTAAGTCCTCCACTATAGGAGGTAAGAGGAAAGCAAAAAATCAAAGGCCAGTGGGTTCTCATAAATCCCCAGTGCCTGTAGAC